>NC_057813.1:637737102-637923676 GCF_018294505.1 Triticum aestivum
TGGGAACAACCAAGCATACCTGGCCAAACGGGCCGGCCCGGCACGGCACGGCCCGGCCCATTGTAATCGTGCCTGGCCCGGCACGGCCCGCCAGGGCACGATTACTATACGGGCCGTGCTGTGCCGGCCGGCGTGCTGCGCCCCCAGGCCCAGGCACGGCCCGGTTAGTAAACGGGCCGGCACGTTGGCCCGTTTAGCACGGTGGGCCGCATATTTTTAGCCTGTTATTTGACGCACTAAGCGTTTTTTAGCCTATTTTTATATATTGGGCCATATATAGATGTATAAAAAAAATAAAAAAATGTAATCGGGCCGTGCCGTGCCAGCCCGCGTGCCCAGCCTCCAGGCCCAGGCACGACCCAGGGCGTGCCGCGTGCCGGGCCCGGCCCGTTTAGCCCGTGCCGTGCCTGGCCCAAGGTGGGCCGTGCCGCGCGTGCTCACGGGCCGGCCCAGAAAAGACGACCCATTTGGCCAGCTATACAACCAAGTCAACAACGAAGTCCGGGACCTGCTCCAACTTCCAGCCATTATGCCCCAGGCGGCCCGAAAAATCGCCGCCTCACGCTGTCGTCCCACAGGTGACGGTTCTAGGTCCCTCCAGCAGGTGAGGGTAAGTTCTCGCCAAAGTTCACAGGCGATCCAAAATCTGATTTCGATCCTTTCTTCCACACACCCACAACACCAGATCTAATCCCAAAACACTTTCCGGTTGAGCCGTGAATCAATTCAGGCCAAGTTCTCACCCCGCTGTGCTGATTCCCCACACCCCAACTGAACCAGGGAGTGCACAAGCTCGGGTTTGTCATCCTCTGTTTAGAGATATTTCCCCTCGTTTCATTCCCACCCCCACCAACACCTTGCATCTAGTCAACTGTGCTAGGGCGAGCTCCTAATTTCAACTCTAGCACACCAGCTAGGAGGAAGTTTGGAGGCGGAGGACAGGCGGCGGGAGGGGCCACACGAGGCGGCGCCCAAGGAGGGCGGCGGACAGAAGCGGGCAAACAAAGGGAGCAACGGCAAGGTCAGTATGGAAGGAGTACAGAAGAAACTTCAATCCTTGCAGCTATCTGAATCTGAAAGGAGAGGAGTCAAGCTCAGCAGAAGAGGAACATGTTCAGATTTCTTTGATAAGCCAAAAGCAGTGGGGAAATTGTTGTCAGACAGACCAGCAAGAGCGGATGCTCTGGTAAGAACTTGAGGCTGGATCTGGTGCCCTTTTAAGGGAATAGAGTGCAAGGACTTAGGCATGAACAGATTTCTATTTTCTTTTCGAGAAGAAGGAGGGAAAATTAAAGCCTTAAATAGTGGCCCATGGATGTTTAATAAGTGCTTGATGGTGATAGAAGATTTCAAGCCAACTAAATCACTAGACGAGTATGAGTTCAAATTTATCCCAATTTGGGTCAGAGTTGAGGGTATGCCCATGGGTGTTATGAACAAGGAGTCCGGAGAAACTATAGGGCAACAGATTGGAGAAGTCCTTGATGTGGATGTCGATGAAAATGGACTAGCTCCGGGGAGTTTCATGAGGATCAAAGTACGGCTGGACATCACCAAGCCGTTGATGAGAGGCATAAAAGTAGACTTCGACGAAGAGGAAGAAGAAGAATTGGATTATGATGAAATGATAGGGAAGAAAGACAAAGAACAAACAGAGGAAGGGCGAAAGGAAAAGGAGGATAAATTCGTCTCCTTTAAGTACGAATTTTTACCAGACTTTTGCTATGCGTGCGGCGTAATTGGGCATAGTGATAGAGCATGCAGAGCAAAAAATAAAGCGAAAAAAGGAGAATATGGTCCATGGCTGAAAGCTGAAATGTTTAGGAGGAACCCAAGTGATGAAGAAAAAGGTAAAGGACCTTCTGAAAGGGCAGGCAGCTGGAGAAGCAACAGTAGTGGTAATAGGGGAAAGTTACATGGTAGTGAGGCCATCTCATGGAGGAAGAGCTCTGTTGAAGGTGAAGGAATTGCGGGCTCACACCCTAAGGAAGAAAAAGAGGTCACAAGTCCCTTGAGGCTGAAAAAGGACATCACTGATCAACAATCCAAAGGAAAAAAAAATTAGATTTTGAGAAGGTTGGTGGAGAGCTGACAAGCAAGCAAAGCGGATATGAGTCCTTAACTGAAATGCAGGAGAAGGGGACAAACGAGGAAGAACAAAGAATATTGACAAAGAAGGGGGGAAATTTACATGGTTGTTTCCCAAGAGTCAGGGGAAGAAGAGGTCGACAAAATTGGGAAACAACCCAAGATGAATGAAGCTGCAACCAAAGATATAACACAGCAGGTGGAGGAGGAAGCAGGGGTAAAACCGAAGAATTTGAGGAATTGTGCAAATGAGGGAGACACTCCAGAAGAGAAGAAGAAAGGAAGGAAAGTCAAATTAATTAAACATGATAGGCTGAAAGTGAATCAGACACAATTTGAGACAACTCCAAAGACAAAGAAACGATTTGCAGATGACATGGAGATTGATGAGGGGCTAGAGTTGGGAAAGAAGATGAGGATGGATGTGGAGCCAGCTGAAAATTCGGCTGTGAGACGACGTCATGAAACAAACACGATGGCGAAAGAACCAAAACTAATTGCAAAAGTGGGATTGGCGGACCAATCCCGCAGGGCCCAATGAGGATCACGGTGTGGAACTGCCGGGGGTAGGGGAACGACCCGGCAGTGAGAGGGCTTCTGGATGTGCAGAAGCAGGAAGACCCCGACCTTCTCTTTTTATCAGAAACCAAACTTGATAAAAGGAGAATGGAAAGTCTCAAATGGAAGCTGGAAATGAGTAACTTGGTGGCAAGGGACTGTGAAGGAAAAAGTGGTGCGTTAGCATTATTGTGGAAGAAGAAAATAAAGGTAGAGCTCCACAATTATTCCAGGTACCATATTGATGTGGAGATAACTGAGGAAGACGGATTTAGATGGAGATTTACTGGAATATATGGAGAACCAGCAAGTGAGAGAAGGAATGTAACATGGAAACTACTAATCATCCTAAATCAATAGCTCACTCTACCATGGTTGTGTGCAGGAGACTTCAACGAAATCATGTACCTCCATGAGAAGATAGGAGGACCAGAGAGACCACAATCAGCCATGGAGAAATTCAGATTCGCACTAGCTGACTGCAGCCTCCGAGACTTGGGCTACACAGGGGATAAGTTTACCTGGCGAAACCATAGTCACACAGCAAAGAAATATATCAAAGAAAGATTAGACAGAGCAGTGGGTAACCAAAGATGGTGTCAAAGCTTTCCCGCATATAAAATAGTGAATGGAGACCCGAGGCACTCAGATCACCGTCCGGTCACCATATGGGCAGAAGGCAAGGGGAGCTACCCTATGGTAAGGAGACATCTAAATGCATTCAGGTTTGAAGCAAGATGGCTCCAAGAAGAAGAATGCAAAAAAGTGGTGGAAAATGCTTGGGCTGCTGCGAGCCTAAGAGGAAAACATAATGCATCTGAAAAGATACAGGCAGTGGCACGAGAATTAAAGGACTGGGACCACAATGTTCTTGGTGATCTGGACAAAAGGATTAAACACACGAAAGCTGGACTGGAGGGAACCAGAAGAGGTGTCATAAATCAAGAGAGTGTCTCTAGGGAACTTTACTTGAGGGAGAAACTTGACAGACTAGAACATCAAAAGGAAACTCACTGGAAGCAACATGCACATGTCACATGGCTGCGTTCAGGCGATAAAAATACAGCTTTTTTCCATGCCTTTGCCTCAGAAAGAAAAAGAAGAAACACAATTGGAAGACTGAAGAGAGAAGATGGCAAATGGGTGGAAGGTGAAGAATCCCTGAAGGAGCATATTGCAGGATATTTTTATAGCCTCTTCTCCTCCTCGGTAGGACAAAACAATGAAACTATTCTGCAAACGGTTACGCTAAGAGTCCATGAAGGAATGAAATCTTATGTGTTGAATACACATCAGACGAAGTGAGGAAAGCTCTGTTTAGTATTGGGGACCTCAAAGCACCAGGCCCTGATGGGATGCCTGCAATTTTTTTCAAAGAATTTTGGCTAACCGTCGGTGACCAGGTAACAAAGGAAGTGTTGAATGTTCTAAACGGAGGGGAAATGCCAGATGGCTGGAATAATACAATGGTGGTGCTAATACCAAAGACACAAACACCAGAAATCCTGAAAGACTTAAGACCGATAAGCCTCTGCAATGTCCTCTACAAAGTGGTGGTGAAGGTAATAACTAACAGATTGAAAGGAATCTTACTTGACATCATTAGCCCAAATCAAAGTGCATTCATCCCTGGACGGGTGATATCTGATAATATTTTACTTGCATATGAGCTTACACATTTTTTGCAGAGGAGAAGAAGTGGTGCAAAGGGCTACGCGACTTTAAAGCTTGATATGAGCAAAGCATATGACAGGGTGGAATGGAAGTTTCTGAACGACATGATGATCAAGCTAGGCTTCAACATAAACTGGGTCGGATTGGTTATGAAGTGCATCACCACAGTCAAGTACCAAATCAAGGTAAACAAAGACATAACTGATGTAATCATCCCACAAAGGGGACTTCGCCAGGGAGACCCTCTATCGCCATATCTCTTTCTTATCTGTGCGGAGGGTTTCTCGTCGATGCTTAATGAGGCTGAATTTAATGGAAGGTTGAATGGAATAAAGATTTGCAAACAAGCCCCAAGTGTCAGCCACCTCCTATTTGCAGATTATTCACTCTTGTTAGTGGAGGCAAGCGAGAGTGTGGCGCATGAAGTGAATAAAATCCTAAGGACATATGAAGCTTGTTCTGGACATATGATAAATAAGGATAAATCAACCATTCTATTCAGCAAGAACACTGATGGGAGGATAAAGGAGGATATGAAGAGGATCCTAGGGATAAATGTGGAAGGCACCTCGGGGAAGTACTTGGGTCTACCTGTATACATGGGCAAAAATAAAAGAAATACCTTCAATTACTTAAGAGAGAAAGTTTGGAAAAAGATACAAGGCTGGAAGGAAAAACTCCTGTCGATGGCAGGGAAGGAGGTGCTTATCAAAGCTGCAGCTCAGGCGATACTAGTATACACGATGGCATGTTTCGACCTGACCAAATCTTTTTGTGAGGATTTAAGTGCAATGATTGTGCACTACTGGTGGAGTCAGATGGACAAGACAAATAAGATACATTGGGTAAGTCGGGAAGAATTAATGAAGCCAAAAGTGGACGGTGGTCTGGGTTTCAGAAATTTGCACTTCTTCAATCTAGCCATGTTGGCCAGGCAGGCATGGAGAATCCTACAAAATCCCCATTCACTCTGCTCACAAGTCTTGGCTGCTAGATACTTCCCCAATGGCTCAATGCTAGAAGCCACACCAATAGCAGGTATTTCTTACACATGGCGCAACATACTAAAAGGGATGCAACTGCTGAAAAAAGGGATTATATGGCGAGTGGGCAATGGTGAGAACATCAAAATTTGGAGTGACCCTTGGATCCCTAGAGGTAGCACAAGGAGAATTAGCACGCCCAGGGGAAGGAATCTCACTACTAAGGTATCTGAACTCATTAACCCCATCACGAACCAATGGGATGCAGATCTGATCCAACAAATATTCTGGCCGGAAGATGCCCAAGTAATCCTACAAATACCCCTACAAGAACAAACATGTGATTTCCTTGGATGGCATTATTATAAAAAGGAGTCTTTTTTGTTAAATCGGCATATAGGGTGGCTGTAGATAGTGCAACGAGAAACTCACCCTCTGGACTAACTTCAAGCTCTAATGCAGAGAGGGAAAACTCAAGCTTCGAATGGAAGAAGTTGTGGGCACTTCCTCTACCAAACAAAGTGCTACACTTCTTGTGGAGAGTTGCAACATACAGCCTTCCGCTACGAACAAAACTACAACAAAAAGGTATCCCTACTGACACCAGATGCCCAATATGCTTGAGACTTGATGAGGATGGGGGTCATATTTTCTTAAAATGCAAAAAAGTGAAAGAACTCTAGAGAGTATCATTACTTGAACACATCAGACTTAAGCTTCTCATCTGTCCAGATTCAAAAACTTTTTGTGAGGAAATATTTAAACTCAAGGAGAAGGAATGCTTAAAAGTTTGTTTCTTATTGTGGTTATGGTGGCATGAAAGAAATAAAGCAAACATTGGTGATACAATGAGAACCATCTCTGAAGTATCATCATCTATTGAGTATCACCTACTTGACTGTATTTCGTCCAGGTCGCAAAGAAATGAGTCGAAGAGAAAAATGGAGCAAAAATGGAAGCCGCCTCCTACTGGAACCCTGAAGATAAATATGGATGGGGCCTTCTTTGAAGCACAACATACAGGTGGATGGGGCTTTGCAATTTGAAATGACCATGGCGTTCTATTAGCAGCTGGTGCAGGTAATTTGGAGAACGTCTCAAATCCCCTGCATGTTGAAGCTTCAACACTACAACAAGCAACTAATATAGCTATTCAGATGGGGTGCCATCAGGTGATGTTCGAGACAGATTCAATGGTACTAAAACAGGCTATCACTACTACAGAGTATGATTTCTCAGAGTTAGGCTCTTTGTTCCAGGATGTTAAATTCCAAATGCGTGTGGGCTTAAATGTTGTAGCTGTTGAATATTGTAGTAGAGACTGTAACCAAGTGGTGCACACTTTAGCTGCGCATGGTGCGTGTATGGGGAATGGTGGTCTAGAAACCTGGCTGGGCCAATTCCTAGAGTTTGTAACAGAAGTTGTAGCTGGCGATATGCCCAGCGTGTCAAGTTAATTAATGGAATGCTGTATGTTCCTTTCAAAAAAAAATCGCCGCCTCGGGAGAACTGGCGATAAAATAGGCCTGAAGTCGATTGGAGTCCCAGCCGCCGCCCCCAAGGTCGGCCCTAGGATGCCTATTTTGAAGTGTCTAAAAATAAATTTGAACAAAATTCGGCAAGAATGACATAAACTTCGGTGACTTTAAAGCAGTTTTTACATAACAAACATAAAATTCACTTAAAAAACAAGGCCGCGACAACAGACCGAAGAACTCGCTAAACACGCCGTCGTCGCCACCGTCGTCGTCGTCCTTCTCCTCCTTCATGCGGACACCGCTGCTGGACCCCTGCCCGGGGTCGCCCTAGTGGACCGGCGGCGGTGGCGCATCATCATCGCTGTCGTCGAGAACGACGACGCCTCCCTCGTTGCGGCCCCGGCGCCGAGTGGCAATCTCCTCTAGGGCGCAGCGCTGGCGCTCCAACTCCAGCCGCGCCCACTTCAAGGACGCCGCGTCATCGAGCCCCGGCTCCGCCTTGACGATGGCGAGACCTTGCTCCGTCTTCACGACGGCGAGCCCCAGCTCCATCTTCGACTAGACGAGGCAGGGAGGATCCGAGGAGGAGTCGTGCCCGCTCTCGTTGATGACAATGCCGGCGCTGCGGGTGCGTCGGCCAAGCGGCGTCTCCGCTGGCTCGGCCTTGACGCTAAAGAGCGTCAGCGAGCCGAAGGAGTGCGAGGAGGAGCGGGTGGAAGAGTGGGTGGAGGAGGAAGAGGAGCCGGTCCGCCTCGGCATCCATTGGCCGCCGCCCCGGCGGGGGACCGGGGCAGCAGGGTACGTCAGAGGCGGCACGTTCCCGCCCTCGGGGTGCTGGAGGACGGCGTGGAGCGTGTGTTGGGGAACGTAGCAGAAATTCAAAATTTTCCTACGTGTCACCAAGATCTATCTATGGAGAAACCAGCAACGAGGGGAAGGAGAGTGCATCTACATACCCTTGTAGATCACTAAGCGGAAGCGTTCAAGAGAACGGGGTTGAAGGAGTCGTACTCGTCGTGATCCAAATCACCGGAGATCCTAGTGCAGAATGGACGGCACCTCCGCGTTCAACACACGTACAGCCCGGTGACGTCTCCCATGCCTTGATCCAGCAAGGAGAGAGGGAGAGGTTGAGGAAGACTCCATCCAGCAGCAGCACAACAGCGTGGTGGTGGTGGAGGAGCGTGGCAATCCTGCAGGGCTTCGCCAAGCACCGCGGGAGAGGAGGAGTAAGAGAGGTAGGGCTGCGCCTTGAGGGAGAGGTTCTCGTATCTCTGGCAGCCCCAGAACCCCACTATTTATAGGAGGAGAGGAGGTGGCTGCGCCCCCATCTAGGGTTCCCACCCTAGGGGTGCGGCAGCCCTAGATGGGACTTGGAGGGGGCGGCCAAGAGGGGGAGAGAGGGGGGGCGCCCTAGGGTGGGCCTTTAGGCCCATCTGCGCCTAGGGTTTCCCCTCTCCCCCTCCTAGCTGCGCCTTGGGCCTTGGTGGGAGGCGCACCAGCCCACTCTGGGGCTGGTCCCTTTCCACACTAGGCCCATGAAAGCCTCCGGGGCTGGTGGCCCCTCCCGGTGGACCCCGGAACCCTTCCGGTAGTCCCGGTACGTTACCGAAAAAACCCAAAACTTTTCCGGTGACCAAAACAGGACTTCCCATATATAAATCTTTACCTCCGGACCATTCCGGAACTCCTCGTGACATCCGAGATCTCATCCGGGACTCCAAACAACATTCGTAACTACATACAAACTTCCTTTATAACCCTAGCGTCATCGAACCTTAAGTGTGTAGACCCTACGGGTTCGGGAACCATGCAGACATGACCGAGACGTTCTCCGATCAATAACCAACAGCGGGATCTGGATACCCATGTTGGCTCCCACATGTTCCACGATGATCTCATCAGATGAACCACGATGTCAAGGACTCAAACGATCCCGTATACAATTCCCTTTGTCTAGCGGTATTGTACTTGCCCGAGATTCGATCGTCAGTATACCGATACCTTGTTCAATCTCGTTACCAGCAAGTCTCTTTACTCGTTCCGTAACACATCATCCCGTGATCACATTGTGCACATTATGATGATGTCCTACTGAGTGGGCCCAGAGATACCTCTTCGTTTACACAGAGTGACAAATCCCAGTCTCGATTCGTGCCAACCAAACAGACACTTTCGGAGATACCTGTAGTGCACCTTTATAGTCACCCAGTTACGTTGTGACATTTGGTACACCCAAAGCATTCCTACGGTATCCGGGAGTTGCACAATCTCATGGTCTAAGGAAATGATACTTGACATTAGAAAAAGCTTTAGCATACGAACTACGATCTTTGTGCTAGGCTTAGGATTGGGGTCTTGTCCATCACATCATTCTCCTAATGATGTGATCCCATTATCAACGACATCCAATGTCCATGGTCAGGAAACCGTAACCATCTATTGATCAACGAGCTAGTCAGCTAGAGGCTTACTAGGGACATAGTGTTGTCTATGTATCCACACATGTATCTGAGTTTCCTATCAATACAATTATAGCATGGATAATAAACGATTATCATGAACAAGGAAATATAATAATAACTAATTTATTATTGCCTCTAGGGCATATTTCCAACAGTCTCCCACTTGCACTAGAGTCAATAATCTAGCTCACATCATCATGTGATTAACACTCACACGTCACATCGCCATGTGACTAACATCCAAAGAGTTTACTAGTGTCATTAAACTAGTTCACATCATCATGTGATTAAGACTCAATGAGTTCTGGGGTTTGATCATGTTTTGCTTGTGAGAGAGGTTTTAGTCAACGGGTCTGCAACTTTCAGATCCGTATGTACTTCGCAATTCTCTATGTCATAATGTAAATGCTGCTTCCATGCTCCACTTGGAGTTATTCCAAATGGTTGCTCCACTATACGTATCCGGTTTGCTACTCAGAGTCATTCGGATAGGTGTTAAAGCTTGCATCGACGTAACCCTTTACGCCGAACTCTTTATCACCTCCATAATCGAGAAACATTTCCTTATTCCTCTAAGGATAATTTTGACCGCTGTCCAATGATCCGTTCCTGGATCATTCTTGTACACCCTTGTCTGACTCATGGCAAGGCACACTTCCGGTGCGGTACACAACATAGCATACTATAGAGCCTACGTCTGAAGCGTAGGGGATGGCCTTTGTCCTTTGTCTCTCTTTTGCTGTGGTCGAGCTTTAACTCTTAACTTCATACCTTACAACTCAGGCAAGAACTCCTTCTTTGACTGATCCATCTTGAACACCTTCAAGATCATGTCAAGGTATGTGCTCATTTGAAAGTATTATTAAGCATTTTGATCTATCTTATAAATCCTGATGCTTATTGTTCAAGTAGCCTAATCCAGGTTTTCCATTGAAGAACACTTTTCAAATAACCCTATATGCTTTACAGAAAATTCTACATCATTTCTGATCATCAATATGTCAACAACATATACTCATCAGAAATTCTATAGTGCTCCCACTCACTTCTTTGGAAATACAAGTTTCTCATGAACTTTGTATAAACCCAAAATCTTTGATCATCTTATCAAAGAGCACATTCCAACTCCGAGATGCTTACTCCAGTCCTTAGAAGGATCGCTGGAGCCAGCATACCTTTTAGCATCCTTAGGATCGCCAAAAACTTTCTGATTGTATCACATACAACCTTTCCTTACGAAAACTGGCAAGGAAACTCGTCTTGACATCCATCTGCCAGATTTCATAAATGCAGCTAATGCTAACATGATTCCGACGGACTTAAGCATCGCTACGGATGAGAAAATCTCATCGTAGTCAACTCCTTGAACTTGTGAAAAAAAAACTCTTCGCCACAAGTCGAGCTTCATAGAAGGTGACATTACCGTCCACGTCCGTCTTCTTCTTAAAGATCCATTTATCTCAATGGCTTGCCGATCATCGGGCAAGTCCACCAAAGTCCATGCTTTGTTCTGATACATGGATCCTATCTCGGATTTCATGGCTTCTAATCATTTGTTGGAATATGGGCCCACCATTGCTTCTCCATAGCTCATAGGTTCATTGTTGTCTAGCAACATGACCTTCAAGACAGGATCACCGTACCACTCCGAAGCAGTACGCGTCCTTGTCGTCCTACGAGGTTCGGTAGTGACTTGATCCGAAGCTTCATGATCACTATCATAAGCTTCCACTTCAATTGATGTAGGTGCCACAGGAACAACTTCCTGTGCCCTGCTACACACTGGTTGAAGTGATGGTTCAATAACCTCATCAAGTCTCCACCATCCTCCCACTCAATTCTCGAGACAAACCTTTCCTCGAGAAAGGACCCGATTCAAGAAACAATCCCTATTGCTTTCGGATCTGAATTAGGAGGTATACCCAACTGTTTTGGGTGTCCTATGAAGATGCATTTTATCCGCTTTGGGTTCGAGCTTATCAACCTGAAACTTTTTCACATAAGCGTCGCAGCCCCAAACTTTTAAGAAACAACAACTTAGGTTTCTCCAAACCATAGTTCGGTGTCGTCTCAACGGAATTACGTGGTGCCCTATTAAAGTGAGTGCGCTTGTCTCTAATGCCTAACCCATGAACGATAGTGGTAATTCGATAAGAGACATCATGGTACGCACCATATCCAATAGGGTGCAACTATGATGTTCGGACACACCATCACACTATGGTGTTCCAGGCGGTATTAATTGTGAAACAATTTCCACAATGTCTTAATTGCGTGCCAAAGCTTGTAACTCAGATACTCATCTCTATGATCATATCATAGACATTTTATCCTCTTGTCACAATGATCTTCAATTTCACTCTGAATTTACTTGAACCATTCAATAATTCAAACTTGTGTTTCATCAAGTAAATATACTTAACATCTACTCGAATCATCTGTGAAGTAAGAACATAATGATATTCACTGCATGCCTCAGCACTCATTGGACTGCACACATCAAAATGTGTTACTTCCAACAAGTTGCTATCTTGTTCCATCTTACTGAAAACGAGGCTTTTTAGTCATCTTGCCCATGAGGTATGATTTGCGTATCTCAAGTGATTCAAAATCAAGTGAGTCCAAACGATCCATCTACATGGAGTTTCTTCATGCGTATACACCAATAGACATGGTTCGCATGTCTCAAACTTTTCAAAAACGAGTGAGTCCAAAGATCCATAAACATGGAGCTTCTTCATGCGTTTTATACCAATGTGACTTACATGGCAGTGCCACAAGTAAGTGGTACTATCATTACTATCTTATATCTTTTGGCATGAAAATGTGTATCACTATGATCGAGATTCAATAAACCATTCCTTTAGGTGCAAGACCATTGAAGGTATTATTCAAATAAATAGAGTAACTATTATTCTCCTTAAATGAATAACCGTATTGCGATAGACATAATCCAATCATGTCTATGCTCAACGCAAACACCAAATGACAATTATTTAGGTTTAACACCAATCTTGATGGTAGAGGGAGCGTGCTATGCTTGATCATATCAACCTTGGAAATACTTCCAACACATATCGTCAGCTCACCTTTAGCTAGTCTCCGTTTATTCCGTAGCTTTTATTTCGAGTTACTAACACTTAGCAACCGAACCGGTATCTAATACCCTGTTGCTACTAGGAGTACTAGTAAAGTACACATTAACATAATGTATATCCAATATACTTCTATCGACCTTGCCAGCCTTCTTATCTACCAAGTATCTAGGGTAATCCCGCTCCAGTGGCTGTTCCCCTTATTACAGAAGCACTTAGTCTCGGGTTTAGGTTCAACCTTGGGTTTCTTCACTGGAGCGGCAACTGATTTGCCGTTTCATGAAGTGTCCCTTCTTGCCCTTGCCCTTCTTGAAACTAGTGGTTTCACCAACCATCAACAATTGATGCTCCTTCTTGATTTCTTCTTTCGCGGTGTCAAACATCGTGAATACCTCAAGGATCATCATATCTATCCCTGATATGTTATAGTTCATCACGAAGCTCTAGCAGCTTGGTGGCAATGACTTTGGAGAAACATCACTATCTCATCTGGAAGATCAACTCCCACTCGATTCAAGTGATTGTTGCACTCAGACAATCTGAGCACAAGCTCAACGATTGAGCTTTTCTCCGTTAGTTTGCAGGCTAAGAAAATTGTCGGAGGTCTTATACCTCTTGACGTGGGCACGAGCCTGAAATCCCAATTTCAGCCCTCGAAACATCTCATATGTTCCGCGACGTTTCGAAAAACGTCTTTGGTGCCTGAACTCTAAACCGTTTAACTGAACTATCACGTAGTTATCAAAACGTATATGTCCAATGTTCGCAACATCCACAGACGACGATTGGGGTTCAGCACACTAAGCGGTGCATTAAGGACATAAGCTTTCTACTGTCCGCATAATCGCTACTGTCAACTTTCAACTATATTTTCTCTAGGAACATATCTAAACAGTGGAACTAAAGCGCGAGCTTACGACATAATTTGCAAAGATCTTTTGACTATGTTCAGGATAATTAAGTTCATCTCATGAACTCCCACTCAGATAGACATCCCTCTAGTCATCTAAGTGATTACATGATCCGAGTCAACTAGGCCATGTCCGATCATCACGTGAGACGGACTAGTCATCATCGGTGAACATCTTCATGTTGATCGTATCTACTATACGACTCATGCTCGACCTTTCGGTCTCTTGTGTTCCGAGGCCATGTCTGTACATGCTAGGCTCGTCAAGTTAACCTAAGTGTTTAGCGTGTGTAAATCTGGCTTACACCCGTTGTATGTGAACGTAAGAATCTATCACACCCGATCATCACGTGGTGCTTCGAAACGATGAACTTTCAGAACGGTGCACAGTTAGGGGGAACACTTTCTTGAAATTTTAATAAGGGATCATCTTATTTACTACCGCCGTTCTAAGCAAACAAGATGCATAAACATGATAAACATCACATGCAATCAAATAGTGACATGATATGGCCAATATCATTTTGCTCCTTTTGATCTCCATCTTCGGGGCTCCATGATCATCATCGTCACCGGCATGACACCATGATCTCCATCATCATGATCTCCATCATCGTGTCTTCATGAAGTTGTCTCGCCAACTATTACTTCTACTACTATAGCTACCTGTTAGCAATAAAGTAAAGTAATTACATGGCGTTGTTCAATGACACATAGGTCATACAATAAATTAAGACAACTCCTATGGCTCCTGCCGGTTGTCATACTCATCGACATGCAAGTTGTGATTCCTATTACAAGAACATGATCAATCTCATACATCACATATCAATCATCACATTCTTCTTGGCCATATCACATCACATAGCATACCCTGCAAAAACAAGTTAGACGTCCTCTAATTGTTGTTTGCATGTTTTACGTGGCTGCTATGGGTTTCTAGCAAGAACATTTCTTACCTACGCAAAACCACAACGTGATATGCCAATTGCTATTTACCCTTCATAAGGACCCTTTTCATCGAATCTGTTCCGACTAAAGTGGGAGAGACTGGCACCCGCTAGCCACCTTATGCACCAAGTGCATGTCAGTCGGTGGAACCTGTCTCACGTAAGTGTACGTGTAAGGTCGGTCTGGGCCGCTTCATCCCACAATACCGTCGAAACAAGATTGGACTAGTAACGGTAAGCATATTGAACAAAATCAACGCCCACAACTACTTTGTGTTCTACTCGTGCAAAGAATCTACGCAATAGACCTAGCTCATGATGCCACTGTTGGGGAACATAGCAGAAATTCAAAATTTTCCTACGTGTCACCAAGATCTATCTATGGAGAAACCAGCAACGAGGGGAAGGAGAGTGCATCTACATACCCTTGTAGATCGCTAAGCGGAAGCGTTCAAGAGAACGGGGTTGAAGGAGTCGTACTCGTCGTGATCCAAATCACCGGAGATCCTAGTGCCCAACGGACGGCACCTCCGCGTTCAACACACGTAGAGCCTGGTGACGTCTCCCATGCCTTGATCCAGCAAGGAGAGAGGGAGAGGTTGAGGAAGACTCCATCTAGCAGCAGCACAACAGCGTGGTGGTGGTGGAGGAGCGTGGCAATCCTGCAGGGCTTCGCCAAGCACCGCGGGAGAGGAGGAGTAAGAGAGGTAGGGCTGCGCCTTGAGGGAGAGGTTCTCGTATCTCTGGCAGCCCCAGAACCCCACTATTTATAGGAGGAGGGGAGGTGGCTGCGCCCCCATCTAGGGTTCCCACCCTAGGGGTGCGGCAGCCCTAGATGGGACTTGGAGGGGGCGGCCGAGAGGGGGAGAGAGGGGGCGCGCCCTAGGGTGGGCCTTTAGGCCCATCTGCGCCTAGGGTTTCCCCTCTCCCCCTCCTAGCTGTGCCTTGGGCCTTGGTGGGAGGCGCACTAGCCCACTCTGGGGCTGGTCCCTTTCCACACTAGGCCCATGCAAGCCTCCGGGGCTGGTGGCCCCTCCCGGTGGACCCCGGAACCCTTCCGGTGGTCCCGGTACGTTACCGAAAAAACCCGAAACTTTTCCGGTGACCAAAACAGGACTTCCCATATATAAATCTTTACCTCCGGACCATTCCGGAATTCCTCGTGACGTCCGGGATCTCATCCGGGACTCCGAACAACATTCGGTAACCACATACAAACTTCCTTTATAACCCTAGCGTCATTGAACCTTAAGTGTGTAGACCCTACGGGTTCGGGAACCATGCAGACATGACCGAGATGTTCTCCGGTCAATAACCAACAGCGGGATCTGGATGCCCATGTTGGCTCCCACATGTTCCACGATGATCTCATCGGATGAACCCAAACAATCCCGTATACAATTCCCTTTGTCTAGCGGTATTGTACTTGCCCGAGATTCGATCGTCGGTATACCGATACCTTGTTCAATCTCGTTACCGGCAAGTCTCTTTACTCGTTCCATAACACATCATCCCGTGATCAACCCCTTGATCACATTGTGCACATTATGATGATGTCCTACCGAGTGGGCCCAGAGATACCTCTCCGTTTACACGGAGTGACAAATCCCAGTCTCGATTCGTGCCAACCCAACAGACACTTTCGGAGATACATGTATTGCACCTTTATAGTCACCCAGTTACGTTGTGACGTTTGGTACACCCAAAGCATTCCTACGGTATCCGGGAGTTGCACAATCTCATGGTCTAAGGAAATGATACTTGACATTAGAAAAGCTTTAACATACGAACTACGATCTTTGTGCTAGGCTTAGGATTGGGGTCTTGTCCATCACATCATTCTCCTAATGATGTGATCCCATTATCAACGACATCCAATGTCCATGGTCAGGAAATCGTAACCATCTATTGATCAACGAGCTAGTCAGCTAGAGGCTTACTAGGGACATAGTGTTGTCTATGTATCCACACATGTATCTGAGTTTCCTATCAATACAATTATAGCATGGATAATAAACGATTATCATGAACAAGGAAATATAATAATAACTAATTTATTATTGCCTCTAGGGCATATTTCCAACAGCGTGCGGCCAGGGGCACCCCACCACAGGTGGTGGCCGTCGCTGTTATTGGTGCCCTGCACCAAAGGAGCACCGTTGGTGGAGGCCAGTCGCGCCGCCTGCCGGCGTCTGAACTACGCCGCCCATGCTTCATGGTTGCTGGCGGCGTACTCCGGGAGGGCCAACTGCTCCTCTGTCAGCGACGCCCGCACGCGCTCGACCTCGTCGTTGAAGTACTTGGGGCGCGTTGTCACGCCGGGCAGCGGGGGAATGGGCACGCCCCCGATGCTGAGCCTCCATCGCCCCGGCGCACGCATGTCGGGAGGCACCGGGACGTTGGCTTCGAACAGCAGGTGGGCCTTCCACTCGTGCAGCAAGCGGCGACCAAAGCCATTGGTCGCCGCCCCATCACCGGGGAACCTCTCGCCCATCTTCTGGCGGTGGGAGAGAGGGCAAAGAGTTCATCGGGCGGCGGCTGTGCATGGGGAGAGAGGGGCTGCGGGTGGGTGTGTCCTCCGGTGAGGGAGGTGCTACTTTATATAGCGGCGGCGAGGGGGGGGGGGGGCGCCGTGTATACGCATGGCGCGAGGGAGCGCGTCTCCACGCTGCGCTAGCCCGTGAGGAATCAATGAAAGGCTAACCGACTGCAGCCTTGGCATTGATTCCCCCTGGGAAACTGAGGCGTTGTGAGGATGACGAGATGGGGGTCGCTGACCTGGCGGGCCCGCTATTCGTTCATGCCAAAATTGATTGCCCCGGCGCCCTCTAGTGCGCCGGGTTCACCCTGGGTCCGCCGGCGCCAATTTCGGGCCGAACCGGCGAAAACAGGCTCCTATGGCGCAATTGGGCCTGTTTTCGGGCGCCTGCACAAACAAATCGCCCTGGGGGCCTATTGGGGGCGCGACTGGAGTTGCTCTTAGAGCATCTCCAGCCATTCGGCCGCCCAGGGGCTTAAAACAACGCCGCCTAGGGCCGAAAGGCGATAAATTCGGCGTAGGGGCGGTAGGTTTTCCAGCCACCGCCCCCAGGTCGCCGCCAGACGCCGATTTTCTAAACAGAAAATCAGCCAAAATTCAGCCAAACACGACACAATTTTGTCCAATCTAGGTGATTTCATTGATATTTGTAAAAAACTTAAAATGCAAATTTAAAACTAACTAAAAATGACAACTACGCCTAGCACTACTACGCCACCGCCCGCCTTCTACATGTTGAGGAGCCTGTAGAACCGGGTGTAGTCATCGTCGCCGTCGTCGTCGCTGTCATCGTGGCCGTTGTCCTGCGTGCCACCGTCATCCCTGCTACACCCCTGACCAGCGTCGCCGATGCGTGGGGGGTTGGACAGCCCACGCGCCTCCTCGTCGTCGATGTCGAGGATGGCGATGCCGCCTTCCTCACGTCCGCAGTGCCGAGCGACGATCTCCTCGAAGGCGCAGCGTTAGCTCTCCATCTGCTCGCGGACGTAGTCCTCCCTCGCCCATTTTGAGGGCAGTCTCGTCGGCGGCGGCCATGTCCGCGTGCTCCTTCTTCACGGGGATAAACCCCGGCTCGGTTTTCGCCTGACGAGGCGGGAAGAAGAAGGATAGGGGCGGCCGCCCTCGTTGATGACCAGGGTGCCACCGCGGGTGAGGCGCCCGAGCAGCGTCTCCTGTGGCTCCGGCTTGACGGGGCGGAGCGCCGGCAATCCGGATAGGGAGCCAGAGCCCGATGACGAGGAGGTCGCCGTCTCCATTCGCCGCGATGTCCAAGAGCTGCCACGACGGCCCAAGAAGGTGGGGCGCCGGGTACTCCAAGCGCAGCGTGTTGCCGGCCTTGATGTACTCGAGGACGGCTTCGAGGGTAAGGCCGGAGATTCCCCACCATCAGCGCCGCCCCTTGGAGTTGTGCCGGCCACGGGGCTCGACGATGTTCGAGGAGGCAAGCTGGTCTGCGTGGGGGCGTTCGAATTACGCCGTCCACATCACGTTGTTGTTAGGGGTGTACCTCGGCTCGTTACGCGACTGCTTTGGCAGCGAGGACCGGATGCGCTCTATCTCACCGCGCCGGGCAGCGGTGGTGGCACTGGGACTCCGCTGGCGCTTAGCTTCCACGTGCCCGACACCCACATGTCCGGTAGTGCCGGGTAGTCGGCCTCGTAGAGGAGCCGTGCCTCGTCCTCATGTAGGTGATGGCAGTTGAAGCCATTGGCCACCGCACCGTCGCCTGGGTAACCCTTGGCCATGCTCACCGACGAGGAGAGGGGGAGGAAAGGCGCGCTTGGTCGAGAGGGGCGTCGGCGGTGAGAGGGGGAGAGAGTTTATCTGGTGATGGAGTGTGTGCTTACCAACGAGGGAGGGTGGATTTTATAGCCGGGCTTGGGCGGTGAGAGGGCGGCTGCAATGCGTACACGTGGCGAGATCGGGCGGGACATGCGTCATGGCGCCTTCACTGCGCCGCCCGTGAGGCGTCAATGGAGGCTGACCGGCACGGCAACCTTCGTGTTGATTCCTTGGGAACCGAGGCGATGAGGACGATGATGCGTCGGGGTCGCTGACTCGGCGATCCCACCGGGCTTTCGCGCCAAAAACGCTTCCCCGGCGC
Source organism: Triticum aestivum (assembly GCF_018294505.1). Taxonomy (NCBI): domain Eukaryota; kingdom Viridiplantae; phylum Streptophyta; class Magnoliopsida; order Poales; family Poaceae; genus Triticum; species Triticum aestivum. Next base: position 637,755,947 of record NC_057813.1, read on the forward strand.
TCCTGGGGCCCCGAGTGCGCGGGTTCGGCCTGGGTCCGCCGGCACAAGTTTCCGGCCTAACCGGAAAAAATTGGGCTTCTAGGGGCGCTACTGGGCCGTTTTTAGCGCCTGTGATAAGAAAGGGCCTTTGGGGGCCTGTTGGGGGTGCGGCTCGAGATGCTCTTAGACACGTCCACCCTAAACCCAAAAGCAGCCAGGCGATGGGCAACCTTAGAGCATCTACAACCGGACTTCTCAAACCATCCCTCATATGCCCGCGGACATGCCCGGCCAATGACCGGACAGGAGAGAGAAGAAAAAACGTGACCCAATCGGACCCCTCATATCATCCCTATACGCTCGGGCTATTCACGAACCCTCATATCCATCTTAAATATGGGGAGGATATGAGGGCTCGCGGACGCGCCCGGGCATGCCTGGGCATTCCACCACATAGGATGCAGCCCCACCTCGGATCACCTTTTCTCTCTCTTTATTCATTCTTTTATTTCCATCTCTTCATCTCCACCAATCACGTGCAAGTGACCGTACATATGAGAAGAAAAATGAGGAGTATGACTGCACAGATGAATAAATAGGGACTCAAAACGAACACGTCTGGTCACTGATCGGACACGTCCATGGACGTTTAAGGGTTCATATTTGCTATGTCCGTAGATGCTCTTATTACATGAACGTTTACAAAAATTGAAATTAAAAGCATCAAAGGACGCAAAGCAGAGGCTTCGAGCTTCTCGTAGCAAGACTCCAATGGAAGACTTGTCATACTCGCTCGTCTTCAGTGCATTAACAAGCTGCAGTGAATCCAACTAAAAAATAAACCGATGGATGCCCAGTTCGCTAGCAGCTTCAATGGCCTTGATACATGCAGTAGCTTCTGCCTGAAGTGGTGAAGCAAGAAACTCGAGTTTTCCGGCACAAGCAGAGATAACCTCATCTTAGGCCGAACGGACAACACAGCCGCAAGCCCCATGCCCCACAGCCATGTGAAAAGCTGCTTCAAAATTGATTTTGATGAATCCCTCATCTGGTCTATTCCATGATGTAGGGGCTGGTGTTACTACCTGCACCCTAGCCTTACTTCCTAGTGTTGCAAATTCAGTCACAAGCTTCCTGACAGTAAAACAGATTTCCTTGCATGTACGAGTCCTTTCCCCTGCATTAGTTTTTATTCCAAACATTCCACCACTCCCACAACATAATGAGCGCTAGCTCATGTCGCTCACTATCCAGAGACCACAATTGGCCAAACATTGCCATGGGATTGTTTGACTCCAGGAGGTTCAACTTGATGTCCTCAATCAGTAAGGCTCTCCAGACTTGTTTCACTTGTTTGCATTTAAGGAAGAGATGTCCACCATCCTCGTCGAGACACATGCACATCAGGCACCTAGTATCCAGCTCAGCATGCTTGCTTTTAATATTCATCCGCATAGGTGGGCTATTATACACAAGTCTCGAAAGAAACATACAAATTTTTGGAGGGATGCTTAGGTTCCAAATCCTGTTCCACTTCTGCGATTCTGCAGGTGCCGATACCGAGGGGCTCGCATCTCTGTTTTTCTTTGTCTCCTTGAGCCTGATCCCCAAGTGGTAGGCAGACTTAACAGAGAACACTCCTTTTGGGTCAAAGTGCCATGCAACTTGGTCATCCATGCCATGCTTCACTGGGATTGCCAATATCTCCTTTGCATCCTCCTGGCAGAACTACTCCTTGACTAGATCTTCATCCCAATTTTTGGTGACCGGATCCATTAGATTGCTAGCTCGATCAATCAGCATGCTGCCCCGACGAGTTCGCGGCCTCCTCGACTCTCCCCACGGAATCCATGGATCATCCCAGATTTTGACATTCTCATCAGACACAATCCTCAAACAATACCTTCGTTCAGCACCTCGTTTCCTGATGTCTACTACACAACTTGTTCTTGTAGACTTATGTTGGACCTCCAAGCGCGGAGTCTTGTAGGGTAGTAGCAATTTTCCCTCAAGAGGATGACCTAAGGTTTATCTATCCGTGGGAGGCGTAGGACGAAGATGGTCTCTCTCAAACAACCCTGCAACCAAATAGTAAAAAAGTCTCTTATGTCCCCAACACACCAAACACAATGGAAATTTGTATAGGTGCACTAGTTCGGTGAAGAGATGGTGATACAAGCATAATAGTGATAGTAGATATTGATTTTTATAATAGGAACAATAAAAAAACAGCAAGGTAGCAATTTATCACACGGAGCACAAAGGGTATTGCAATGCTTGAAAACAAGGTCTAGGGTCCGTACTTTCGCTAGTGCAATCTCTCAACAATGCTAATGTAATTGGATCATATAACCATCCCTCAAAGTGCGATGAAGAATCACTCCAAAGTTCCTATCTAGCGGAGAACATAAGAAGAAATTGTTTGTAGCTATTCTTTCCGATCGATCTATCCAAGAGTTCGTACTAAAATAACACTAACTTATTATTTCCGGTCGATCTATCAAGAGTTCGTACTAAAATAACACGTAGCTATTCTTTCCGGTCAATCTATCAAGAGTTCGTACTAAAATAACACCAAAGCAAATTCATAACTCAATCCAACACAAAGAACCTCAAAGAGTGCCCCAAGATTTCTACCGGAGAAACAAAAGACGACAACGCGCATCAACCCCTATGCATAGATTACCCCAATGTCAGCTCAAGAATCCGCGAGTTGAGTGCGGAAACATATCTCAAGTGAATCAATATAATACCCAATTGTCACCACGAGTATTCATATGTAAGACATATATCAAGTGCTCTCAAATCCATAAAAGTATTCAATCCGATAAAACGAAATCTCAAAGGGAAAACTCAATTCATCACAACAAGATAAAGAGGGGGAAACACCATATGATCCAACTATATTAACAAAGCCCGCGATACATCAAGATCGTGACATCTCAAGAACACGAGAAAGAGAGAGATTAAACACATAGCTACTAGTAAAAACCCTCAGCCCCTAGGGTGGACTACTCTCTCCTCATCATGGTGGCCGCCGGGATGATGAAGATGGACACCAATGATGATTTGCCCCTCCGGCGGAGTGCCGGAACAGGGTCTAGATTGGTTTTTTGTGGCTACAGAGGCTTGCGGCGTCGGAACTTCTAATCTAGGACTACCTCAAGGGTTTTTGGAACATTTGACGATTTATAGGGCGAAGAGGCGGTGTGGGAGGCCACCGAGGTGGGCACAACCAACCAGGGCGCGCCTGGGCCCCCAGGCGCGCCCAGGTGGGTTGTGCTGCCCTCGGGGCACCCCTCTGGTATTTCTTTGGCCCACTGGATGTCTTCTTGTCAAAAAAATCTCCAAAAAGTTTCGCTACATTTGGACTCCGTTTGGTATTGATTTTCCGCAATGTAAAAAACGGGCAAAAAACAACAACTGGCACTGGGCACTATGTAAATAGGTTAGTCCCCAAAAATGATATAAAGTTGCTATAAAATGATTGTAAGACATCCAAGAATGATAGTATAATGGCATGAATACTTCATAAATTATAGATACGTTGGAGATGTATCAATCCCCTTTAATATGTTGCGCCATGTATAGGACATCTCTGTCTTTGCCACAGCATCAAGTACCGAACAATCTGGGTAGTAGCGAGCCTTCAAGACTTGTGCACAAAGTGTATTCGACTCCTGCAGGAGACGCCAACCTTGTCGGGCTAACATCACGAGTGTTGGGGGTTGGGTGCGACATATGCCAATGGATGGCTTATCATGATGGGAGCGAGTAGAACGTCGCCGGTGCCTGGAAGCGGGATGGGGTGTAGACACGAACGCCGGCGGACTTTACCCAGGTTGGGGGCTCTCCGTGGAGATAATACCCCTACTCCTGCTCTGTGGTGTCTCTGCATGATCAGTAAGGCACTAGTGATACAAAGGTGCTCCTTGAGCTATATGCTAGAGGTAGGAGAAGGAAAGGCTAGCTCTCTCCTCCCCTAGGGGAATGGCTAGATCTAAGGAAGTGGGAACCCTTTGCATGGGCGCCCTAGGGGTTTATATAGTCCTACCCCCCAGGGGTACAATAGTAATCCGGTCGGGTGTTGGGCCCGGTTGTCAGTGCCTCCGGCCTCCGGCCTCGCCGCCGACTAGTGGGGCCCGCCGCCTAGTGGGCCCCGCCGGTTGGTCTGGTACGGAGCCAACAGGCCGCTCCCGCCGCAGGCGGGTTTGGTCGGCGGCTGCTCACTGTAGCCGTGCCGCTAATGACACGGGCTTGGTCAACTCAGTGTGGCTACAGTCCCGCCGCCTGGCAAGAGATCGCTGTAGCCACACCTGGTCCCATCAGGTTAATGGTGCACTTGCTTCGGGGGAAAGGACGGCCGCCTGCTGATGGCCGGTCTTTCCAGGTCCAACTGGTTCGGCATCCGCCGTCTTCTATGGCGTCGCTGCCCGATAGGGCCCGCAGCTTGCGGGACGTACTGACAAGTCATCATGGGGAAGAGGGCTCCGCCTGTCCAGAGTGATGTTAGGAGGGAGTAGCAATAGTGCCACGTCGTGCGGAGATCTCCGCCTGTACGGGGCATTGTGGCCACGCCCAGCCCGAGATTCGGGGGCGAGAGGCTTCACTATAGCCACGTCTATCTCGCCCTCTTGATGGGGGCACAGACTTTAAGGGCGCTAAGTGGCCGCCTGCACGATGCCGCCCTCTCTGGAAGCCGTCCGACTGGAGCCGCCCCCTCTTGGTGCCGTCTGCTGGTGGTTGGCCGTCCTCCGGTGGCCGGCCGCTGGGGCAGCCGGCCCCCGGAGGGCGGAGCTTCAGCTTGGGTCACCGCGGGGCGAAGCTGGCCCAAAGTTTCATTTGTTATGTCCAGGGACTCAGGTGAGGCTACCCGTGGCCCATTACTTCGACAGTAGTCCCCGAAGCCGGTGAGGCGTTGTGGTCGAGGGGCCGCGAAGTCTCAACGGCTTCCACCCTCACCGAGCTTTCAGAGAATGTTCGATCCACCTTGCGGCGTGCCGACTGCTGGAGCTGGCTTCGGCAAAGCAGGATCGTCGGTCAATTTTGAACTCCAAGGCGGGAAAATGGGTGGCGTGCCTGCTAAGCTTCCCAATGTCGCCGCCCGGCACAAGCACGCCACGCGGCACGCGCCAGCCCGTCCAGCCTTCCATCCCACGCTCCTGATGGGACATGACAGTGAGCTGGGCCCGCCATTACCAGGCCTCAGTACGTGGGCGGATTCGCTGCGCTGAGGTGGGCGGTTGCGATTCCCACGAACGTTCAAGGCGCAGTAAGTTCACGCGGTAAACGGGGGGTCGTGGGGTCAGTTAATCCCACGATCTCGCACCCCATCCCCTCGGCTTCGTAGCACGAGGGCTATAAGTATGGGGAGGAAGGGGAGTGGCGGGGCACACGCGCCCTCCTCCCCTCACTCTCTTACTCCTCTTGCTCTCTCCATTGCTGCTGTCGCCGCTCCGTGCGTGCCGCCGTTCGCCGCCGTCGTTCGCCTCCTCTCATCACAGCCCCGCCTGAAGCCATGGCGCGCGAGAAAGGCGGCGACTGGGATGGCTCGATGGTGATTGAAGACCACATCTCCTTCCTCCGGGATACGCGCTGGATGCCCACAATGCGGTGTTTGTCAAGGCGCGGGTGCCACCGGAGGAGGAGATTTCACCGGCGCCGAGGGGGAATGAGCGGGTCGTCTTCCGCTCGCACTTCCTCCGTGGCTTCGGCCTTCTGGTGAGCGGCTTCCATCGCTTGTTCATGGACTTCTACCAAGTCCAGCCGCATCATCTGACGCCCAACACCATGACCCTGCTCTCCGCCTTCATCACGGCGTGCGAGGGCTACATCGGCATCCTCCCCACACTTGAGCTGTGGGGAGCATTCTTCTATGGCAAACTCGGCACCTCCGCCAAGGACACGGCGGCCGAATGCGGTGGGTTCGTTGCCGTGCGCCGGCCGGTGAAGAGGAATGCCTTCCCCGTCATCAAAATGTCACAGTCAGTAAAACTGTGGCAGCAGTCTTATTTTTATGTTGAGAACGTCGATCTGACTATCGACTTCATCAACCTGCCAACCTACGAGGCCGGCCCCCCAGTCGGGTCCTGGCCCAATTGGGGCTACAAGCCGAAGCCGGTGTCGGCGGACGCGGCAGCCGCCATCGGCCGACTCCGGGTGCTCTAGGAGTCGGAAGGCATCGTGGCCTCCGACCTCCTCATCGCCTTCATCGAGCTCCGGGTCCTTCCGCTACAGGGCCGCCCTCACCTGATCTGCCGAATGAGCAGGCACCGCGACCCAAGTAGGTTGTGCACGAAGGAGATGTCGACTGCTGAGGTTGCGAGGATGGTGAACGAGATCTCCGACCTCAAGGTGTCGGAGGGAGACTATCGGTTCGGGAAGCGGCCGTATTCTCACGACAACCCACCGCCTACTGTGAGTCCCTTGACTTCTTTTTTTAGTTCTGGCTTTTGGTCTTGCGTCTGGTGTGACGCGACTCTTTTCTCTGCAGTGCAGATTTATATGTCCGCGGCAACGGCCGCCATCATGGGGCCGGGTGGTGACTACCTGCCGGATCGGGCAGTGAGCGACGTGGACGACCCCAACTTGGGGGCGGCTGCCTTGGAGGGCGACGCAGCAGGCGGCGGCGAAGGAGCAGGCGGCTCCGAGGAGGGCGGCGGCATGGAGACCTGGCCTGATGACGATGATGACGAAGTCGAGCCGCGCCCCCCTCAGAGCACTGCAAACACCTGCGCAGGCCCCTCTACTGGGCCACCGCCCGAGGCGGCAAACACAAGCGGAAGCAAGGCGCTGCCCTGTTTGGCAGCGTGCTGAAGAAGCCCAAGAACTTGACCGCGGCGACCAGGCGGAAAGGAGCCGCGACCAATGTGGCCAAGTTCCAGCGGCAGCCAAAGGTGCCGCTTATGGTGTCAGCGTAAGTATCCTTCTTACGCTTCCACCTCTTTGCCGATCTTGTCCTAAAAAACTTTTCGTCTTGTCTTCTTATCTCAGGGCCCCGCTCACCCTCGAGAAGTCGGCCGCCGCCTCGGTCATTAGGTCGGCGGAAACCTCCGCCACCAGTCGGCGGATCGACCCGGACGCCGACCTCCAGGATGCACAAGAGCGGAACGCGCGGGAGGCGTGTGAGGAAGAGGCTGACCGTCTGGCGAAGCCGGAGGCAGACAAGGCCGCCGCATCTGCGGCGAGGAAGCTGGCGCAAGCAGAGGCCAACGCTGCGGAGAAGGAGCGGCTTGCAGAGGCCGCGCGCCGCTAGGAGCCGCTGCTCGTGACTCCTCTAAACTCCGCGCCACCTCCGTTGGAGTTTGTGGCGACGACTAGAGGAGCCGGTCATGGAGAGGGAGGACGACGACGTGGCCATGCCAGACGTCATCGTGCCGCCGCCACTGCCGACCAGAAGACCGCGGGACGAGTAGCCGACCGCTCAACTGGTGCCACCATCTGGGGACGCGGTGGTGACGGACCTGATTCCTGATGTCCGCACACCCGTACACCGCCGTCTTGAGAAAGCGGCCTCGACACCGCGGCCGCTGGAGGCCGGTGCCGCGAGCTCGTCGGTCCCCGACACCGAGGTGACCAGTGCCGCGCCAGCCGGCTGGATACGCGGGGGCGGGACGGGCGCCCTGAACCAGGCGTCCCTCGACATCCAGGCCAAGCTCCGGGCCGAAGCCAAAGCCCTCAAGCGCTGCAACGAGGTGTTCCTAGATTTGCGGGCAGCCATCCGCGTAAGTTTCCTACTTTTCTTCATTTTGATCTTCTTTCATCCTTTGTGGGGGCGCGCCAGTGCACCCACTGGGTGTAGTCCCCAAGTTTCGGGCCGGCTGCTAAGCAGGCGGTCCGGAACTTCAACTTGTCGGTGTCGAATGCTAACTTATCTGGTATCCCTTCTGCAGGACTACCACAATCTTCGTGCGGTCACCTTCAACTCCAGGGTTCGGGAGCTAGAAAAACAGACCGCCAACTTGTCCGAGAGCTGGAGTAAGCTTAAATTTCCTTTCTTCATGGGGGCGCGCTGACGCACCCGCGGGCTGTAGTCCCCGAGGTTCGGGCCGACTGCTGAGCAGTCGGGCCGAATCTTCCTAGTGACTGTATTTTTGCTAGCAACTTCTTCTCTACGGGGGCGCGATAGCGCACCCGCGGGTTGTAGTCCTCGAGGTTCGGGCCGACTGCTGAACAGTCGGGTCGAATCTCTCTGGCAACTACATCCCTCTTCATCATTTGACTGATATTCTTTCTTCTTTCTTTTTACAGAGTCCAACACCGCCTTGCAGCAGTAGCTGGGCGAAGCCAATACCGCCCTGCGCGGTAAGGAGGTGGAGTGCAGCAAACTGGCTGAGGAGCGTGACCGGCCGGTTAGTCAGCTCGCGGAGCAGGCGGAGGCCCTCAAGACGGCTCAGAGGGAGGCAAAGGCAAAGGAGACCGACCTCCTTGCCGAGTTTGAGGTCGAGCACTCTGCCTGGGCCGACAAGGAGGCGCAGATGACGGCCTGCTTCAGCAGCATCGAGGACTTGATCGATGGTAAGCTTCATCTTCTTTGTTTCTTGTTTTGGGATGCCGGCCCTTATCTAGGCCGATTGGTAGTTTCTGACCTTGGCTTTCCTTTCCTTCTGTCTAAGCAGACTTCTTACCGGGCCATTCCGTTGCTGCGAACCAGATCATCGAGGCCCAGCGTGAAGAGCAAAGGGCGGAAGGCGTGCAGATTGCCCCTGACACCCCCCGGACCCTCAATGAGCAGCTCCTCAGCATCCAGGCCCATCTTCGGCCTGCCCACCAGATACTGCGCCGCCTTCAGCGTGTCGGGGCCCAGGCGATCTCCGCCCTCTGTTTGGGTGTGCAGGCTCCACGCACCCCAAGTCGGACTGCCGACTGGCTGGAGGTGGCAGCCGGCCGCCTGGAGGCCTGGAAGGGCTCTGCGGCCCGGGCAGGAGCGCGCCGAGCCCTGGGGTTCGTCAAGGCGTGGTACCCTGGGCTAGATCTAGCCCAGTTGACCATGTTTCAGCCGGAGGCGCGGGAGGAGCTGGTGGCGCTAGAGGCCGAGCTTATCAGCAGGGCGGAGGCAATCGCCGACTATACCGACACCAGCGTGTTCATCCTAGAGGTGGTCAAAGAAGGTGCCGAAGCGCCGCTGGAGTGGCTCGGGCTGAACCCGGAGGACAACGAGGATTCGGCTGAAGTGGTCGACTCCAACGACGAAGGGGAGGAGGAGGAGGACGAAGATGATGTGCCGGAGGCTGGAGCGGACGGTCAGCCTCAACCTGACCGTGCCTCAAGCAACGATCCGCGCTCCAAGGCACCGACCGCTGCTGGAGACGGCCAGGTAGAGACCAACCAGTCGCCCGCTCCGCTGACGGACGCCACCGACTCTGCCATCCAGCCGCCCGCCACCCCAATTGGTGTCGCCGCCTCCGTCGACCAGCCGGAGCGTTCTGCTGCACCCACCAGCACCGCCGACTCCAATGTCCAGCCAAAGCCCTCTGCTGTACCAATCGGCACTGCCGAGCCCACCGTCTAGCCGGAGCCTTCTGCTGCCCCTTAGGATTTTTTTCTTTCCTGTTTGCTAGTCTGGACAATTCGGTTAGCTTTGCGCAATTCCACCCTCGGGGTGTACATCAAACTCTGCTGAATGCTGGCCGATAGGCCTTTATCTTATGTAAATATTTATTGCAATTTACGCTTTGCTTTGCTGGCTTCTAACTTCTCTTACTTTATACTCCTAGCTTTTTTCCTTTGCCGCCCTCCCTTGGCTATCCTCTTGCCAGCCAAGCAGCCGCTCTGCGGACTACGACTGGGTTGAGTACTTAGCCTTTTGCGGGAGGGCCAGTACTTAGACATTCGGAGTGTTGGCAAGAGAAGTACAAGTCGGCCGACCGGCTGCTCGGCAGCCGGCCAAACAGGTGCGGTGCCGGCCTCAACTATATGCGTTTTTCCTTAGTCATTTTTCATGTGGACTGTCTTGCAACCCCTGCCTGCCATGCAATCGCTCTGCGAGCTGCGGCTTCTGACAAGGGAAGTTTTTGGTGCCAACACACTACTTGTCCGGCTGCAGGAGGCGGCATATAGCAGAAGGCGGCGAGCGTCCGGGCCGACTGGTCGAACACGGTGCCAGGCGGGAATAGTAAAACAATACATACTTGTAGGTATAACACTTATCATATAGATAAAAGAGGGTAGTCCCCGAGTTCTTCTCGGGGAACCCGGAGTCTTCGTACATAATACAAAAGGTAGCGTGATACATACTACTCTCAACTGTAAAACCTTCAGAGGAGGTTTGCGTTCCATGGCCTCTTCGTCTCCTTGCCTGAATCATCTCTTTTGTGTGTTCTGGGCTTTTGGGCATCGATCAGATAGTAGGAATTGTTGCCCAGCACCTTGCTGATGATGAAAGGGCCTTCCCAAGGTGCCGAGAGCTTGTGCTGGCCGGCTTTTCGTTGGATCAGCCGGAGCACAAGGTCTCCCTCTTGGAAGGATCTTGGCTTCACCTTGCGGTTGTAGTATCAGTGCAGACTCTGCTGGTAGATGGCGGACCGGCTGAGGGAGTCCTGGATAAGGGGGTATCCGGACAGCCGGACTATATACTTTGGCCGGACTATTGGACTTTGAAGATACAAGATTGAAGACTTCGTCCCGTCTCCGGATGGGACTCTCCTTGGCGTGGAAGGCAAGCTTGGCGATCCGGATTATAGATCTCCTTCTCTGTAACCGACTCTGTGTAACCCTAGCCCCCTCCGGTGTCTATATAAACCGGAGGGTTTAGTCTGTAGGACACAACAAGAACAACAACAATCATACCATAGGCTAGCTTTTAGGGTTTAGCCTCTCTGACCTCGTGGTAGATCAACTCTTGTAATACTCATATCATCAAGATCAATCAAGCAAGAAGTAGGGTATTACCTCCATCGGGAGGGCCCGAACTAGGGTAAACATCGTGTCCCCAGCCTCCTGTTACCATTAGCCTTAGACGCACAGTTTGGGACCCCCTACCCGAGATCCGCCGGTTTTGACACCGACATTGGTGCTTTCATTGAGAGTTCCTCTCTGTCGTCGATGTAAGGCTAGATGGCTTCTCCAACCTTCAACAATGCCGTCCTGGGTGAGGCCTTCCTCCCTGGACATATCTTCGTGTTCGGCGGCTTCGCACTGCGGGCCAACTCACTTGGCCATCTGGAGCACATCGACAGCTACACCCCTGACCATCAGGTCAGGTTTGGAAACCTAAACTGCACTACCGACATCCGCGGGGACTTGATCTTCGATGGATTTGGGCCCGTGTCAGGAGCACCGAATGATCACGACGTGCATGACCTAGATCTGCGGTCGGACAGTATTCGGAATATCACACCTGTCACAGCTCCGGACTTCGTTCCAGAGCAGGTCGTGCCTTCCGAGGACGGGTGGATGGACCCCGCCCCGGAGGCCGCACACTCATCGGCGTTGGAGCCGAACACAGACTCCTCTCCTAAGAAATTTGTATCTCCGGACCTCCGGACTTGTCTCCGACCTTATGTCCCGGACCGCGCGCATCCGTGCCCATCGAATCTAACTAGGCTCTGGTTATGGAATTCACCACCGCGGATATCTTTCAGCACTCACCCTTCAGAGACGTGCTAGATTCATTAAGATCTCTCTCTCTCTGTCAGGAGACTCTTGGCCTCACTATATCCGGCCCGTGTGGGATACGGAGGACGAAGAAAATCGCGACCCGCCCACCACCCACTTTGTAGCCACTGTCGATGACCTAACAGACATGCTTGAATTCAACCCCAATAACATCGACAGTATGGACGTTGATGCAGGGGACGATCTGGAACCACCGCCCACGGGGCGCTGGACAGCCACTTCATCATATGACATCTATATGGTGGACACGCCTAAAGAAGACAATGGTGACAAAAAGGACGCAGCGGAGGATAAACCCCCCGGACAAAAGCAAAAATGACGGCGCAGGCGCCGCTCCAAATCTAGTCATAGTAAAAATAGCGATAACAACCCAAAACAGGATGACACTCCGATTGACTCCGAAGGCAACAACGACCATAGGGATCCAGCGATGGAGCAGGATAAGCCAGGTCACGGCGAACACAGCCCGGAGCAGACGCCCGATCATAGCAATCCAGAGGGCCGAACTCATCATACTACCTCCAAAGAGGAGGATAGTCCGGTTGACGATGCATTCATCATCCCGGAAAAACGTTTGGAACAAGATAACCTCCGCAGAAAACTCCTGGCCACAGCGAGGAGCCTGAAGAAACAGAAGCAAAGGCTTAAAACCATGCAGGATACGCTCAACCAGAGATGGAATAAGGTGCTGGACACCAAAGGAAAATGTGGCGATGATCGCCACACAAAGAGCTACCCAAAGCACAAACTGCTACCCGAATTCGACAACGAAGCCGCAATGCCCATTCCACCAAAAAACAATACAGCCACTAGGCCGGACCAACCACCTCATGGCCGCAGTAGAGCAGCCATCGATACCTCACACAATTTACGAGAGCTCCTGGACAAAAAGGCCAGTGCGGCCAGATCCATCTACGGGTCCAGAGGACATGCTTCGACGTGGGATAAATGTCACCACAACGATCACACTAATCGAACACCAGTCCAGAATCAACACCAGGAGTAACATCAGCCGACAGCATGCCGCGACACGGCCAGATACAGAGGGGTTGTGCACCCCCTGTGCTTCACCGATGAGGTGCTGGATCATGAATTCCCACAAGGATTCAAGCCCGTGAATATAGAGGCATATGACGGAACGATAGACCCTGGGGTCTAGATTGAAGATTTTATCCTTCACATACACATGGCTCGTGGGGATGACCTCCACGCCATCAAATATCTTCCCCTCAAGCTGAAGGGACCAGCTAGACACTGACTGGAGAGCCTCCCCGAAACTCAATTGGAAGCTGGGAGGAACTTGAGGATGCTTTCAGGGCCAACTTTCAAGGAACCTATGTCCGGCCTCCAGATGCTGACGATTTAAGTCACATAATAGAGCAGCCCGGAGAGTCAGACCGCAAGCTTTGGAACTGATTCCACACTAAGAAGAATCAAAATGTCGACTATCCGGATGCCGAAGCCTTAGCGGCCTTCAAACACAGTATCCGAGACGAGTGGCTTGCCAGACACCTCGGCCAAGAAAAGCCAAGGACGATGGCAGCCTTAACAAGCCTTATGACCCGATTTTGTGCGGGCGAGGACAGCTGGTTGGCCCGTAGAGGCACCGGCGACCCAGGCACATCCGAGATTCGAGATGGCAACGGGAAGCCACGGCGCACTAAGCACAAACGTCAGAATAACGATAGTCCGGACAACATGGCGGTTAACACCGGATTCAGGGGCTCTCGACCTGGCCAATGAAAGAAGCCATTTAAGGGCAGTAAAGAGGGACCATCCGGCCTGAATAAAGTCCTAGACAGATTGTGCCAAATCCATGGCACTTCCGACAAACCTGCAAATCATACCCACCGAGAATGTTGGGTCTTCAAGCAGGCCGGCAAGCTAAACACCGAACACAAGGGAAGGGAAACACCAAGCGAAGACGAGGACGAACCTCGCCAGCCGAACACCGGGGGCCAGAAAAAATTCCCAGCGGAAGTCAAAACGGTAAACATGGTACACGTAACTCACGCAGAGTTCGTAGCCCCCACATTCAATCCCTGGGCGACTTGCCCGATCACTTTTGATCATAGGGACTACCCGACCAGTATCCGACATGGAGGATCGGCTGCCTTGGTGCTCGACCCAATAATTGATGGATACCATCTTACTCGCGCCCTAATGGATGGCGGCACTAGTCTTAATCTGATATATCAAGACACCATCCGCAAGATGGGGATAGACCCATCCAGAATAAGTCAAAATAACGCCACCTTCAATGGAGTGATTCCAGGCGCCGTGGCCCACTGCTAGGGCTCCCTCGTATTAGAAGTGACATTCGGTTCTCCCGACAACTTCAGAAGCGAGAACTTACTCTTCAACATCGCTCCCTTCAGCAGCGATTATCATGCATTGCTTGGAAGAACGGCCTTCGCTTGCTTTAATGCAATACCGAACTACGCCAGCCTTAAACTCAAGATGCCCGGTCCACACGGCATCATAACAGTTAGCGGAAACACAGAGCAGTATGCGGCAGCTCCCGCTGCTGGACTCTAGGCAGCCTCTCCCACTGGAACGCATGACCGGTCGTCAAGACCACGGACACGATTGGTCGAACCCGGTGGAGGCGGGAATAGTAAAACAATACATACTTGTAGGTATAACACTTATCATATAGATAAAAGAGGGTAGTCCCCGAGTTCTTCTCGGGGAACCCGGAGTCTTCGTACATAATACAAAAGGTAGCGTGATACATACTGCTCTCAACTGTAAAACCTTCAGAGGAGGTTTGCGTTCCATGGCCTCTTCGTCTCCTTGCCTGAATCATCTCTTTTGTGTGCTCTAGGCTTTTGGGCATCGATCAGATAGTAGGAATCGTTACCCAGCACCTTGCTGATGATGAAAGGGCCTTCCCAAGGTGCCGAGAGCTTGTGGTGGTCGACTGTTCGCTAGATCAGCCGGAGCACAAGGTCTCCCTCTTGGAAGGATCTTGGCTTCACCTTGCGGTTGTAGTATCGGCGCAGACTCTGCTGGTAGATGGCGGACCGGCTGAGGGAGTCCTGGATAAGGGGGTATCCGGACAACCGAACTATATACTTTGGCCGGACTATTGGACTATGAAGATACAAGATTGAAGACTACGTCCCGTGTCCGTATGGGACTCTCCTTGGCATGGAAGGCAAGCTTGGCGATCCGGATTATAGATGTCCTTCTCTATAACTGACTCCGTGTAACCCTAGCCCCCTCCGGTGTCTATATAAACCGGAGGGTTTAGTCCGTAGGACACAACAAGAACAACAACAATCATACCATAGGCTAGCTTTTAGGGTTTAGCCTCTTTGATCTCGTGGTAGATCAACTCTTGCAATACTCATATCATCAAGATCAATCAAGCAGGAAGTAGGGTATTACCTCCATCGAGAGGGCCCAAACCTGGGTGAACATCGTGTCCCCAGCCTCCTGTTACCATTAGCCTTAGACGCACAGTTCGGGACCCCCTACCCGAGATCCGCCGGTTTTGACACTGACAGTCGGCCCGTTCAGCTTCTTGATTGGTTTTGCTTCTATCCACTTAGTGAACTTGTCCACAACGGCAAGCAAATGAGTCATGCCGCCACGGGCCGTCTTGAATGGCCCCACCATATCCAGGCCCCAAACAGCGAAGGGCCAAGCTATGGGAATGGTCTTGAGTGTAGAAGCCGGCAAATGTGGCTTGGAGCGGAACTTCTGGCACCCTTGACACTTCTGAACTAATTCTTTGGTTTCATCTAGAGCAGTCGGCTAAAAGAAACCATGGCGAAAAGGCTTGGCCACAAGCAATCTCGAAGCTGCGTGGTGACCGCATTCGCCTTGGTGGATATCCCTGAGTATTTCTTGGCCTTTGTCTGGCTCCATGCAGTGCTGATAAACGCTAGTGACACTGCGCCACACTAGCTCTCTGTTGACGATGGTGTAAGCTGCTGCCCGCCATTGCATTTATCGGGCTGAGATCTCATCAGTCGGCAACTCTTTGTTCACCAGAAACTTGAGGATTGGTTGAGCCCAGGATGGTGCTGCTATTTCTTCGACTGCCACGACTACGACTTGTATGAGGACGGTTGGGCCGGGAGGCGGCGGGTTGGTAGCTACTTCCGCCTGCTGAGCTGAAGAAGTCCCCGGGCCGACTGCTGCAATCCCCAGGCCGGGCTCTGGAGTTCCCAAGCTGAGTGCGGCTGCAACAGTCCCCGGGCCGCCTGCTGAAGTCCCCGTGCCAGCTTCTGGGACCCTCAAGTCGGATCTGACTACTTCGGGAGGGGCCAACACGAAGATGGAATCTGACTCTGGGGACGGCTTGACGGACAGCTTGAGAAGGCGGCGTAAGGAGACGCCGGCCGGTATCGCTTGTCGGGTGGAGCCAATCCGCGCCAAGGCATCTGCTTGCTCGTTGTCATTTCTTGGCACGTGGAGGAACTTGCACCCGTCAATGTATCCACTGAGTTGCTGCACGAGGAAGCGGTAGCTTGCCATGTTCGCGTCCTTGGCGTCCGAGTCGCCTGACGACTGCTGGACCACCAAGTCGGAGTCACCATAGCACAGGATCCGGCGAATGCCGAGTTCCTTGGCAAGCCGGAGCCCGTGTATGAGTGCCTCGTACTCGGCTACATTGTTGGAGGCGGCAAAATGGACTTGTAGCACATATCTGAGCTTGTCGCTCTTGGGAGAGGTGAGGACGACACCGGCTCCCAGACGGGTGCACATTTTTGAACCATCAAAATGCATCCGCCAATGGGTGGAGTTTGGCGCTGGCGGCAAGTACTGGGTTTCGGCCCAGTCGATGAGGAAGTCGGCCAGCACTTGTGACTTGATGGCAGTGCGAGGCTGGTAGTAGATGGTGTAAGGGGCCAGATCAATAGCCCACTTGGCCACTCGGCCAGAAGCATCTCGGCTTCCAATAATCTCAACAAGCGGAGCCGTGTAGACGACAGTTATTGGGTGCTCTTGAAAGTAAGGCTCCAGCTTCTTGGCGGCAAAATGCACACCATAGCACATCTTCTGATAATGTGGGTAGTTTTGCTTGGAGGCGGACAATACTTCGCTCAAGTAATACACCGGTCTCTGGACCGGCAATGCTCTGCCCTCGTCTTTGCGCTCCACCACCATGACTGTGCTGACAACCCGACTGGTGGCTGCGATGTAGAGGAGCATGGGCTCCTTCTCAGTCGGAGCCGCCAAGATAGGCGGGGTTGCCAACTTCTTTTTGAATTGGAGAAACGCTTCGTCCGCCTTGTCGTTCCACTCGAAAAAAGTGGTCTTCTTCATGAGCTGGTATAGGGGAAGAGCCTTGTCGCCTAGCCGACTGATGAAACGGCTAATTGATGCCAGACAACCGGTGAATTTCTGCACGTCCAGCAGTCGGGTGGGCACCTCCATCTTCTCACTGGCCTTGATCTTCATAGGATTGCACTATATGCCACGCTTTGAGACCAGGAAGCCGAGAAGCTGGTCGGCTGGTACTCCAAAGACGCATTTCTCCGGATTGAGCTTGATCTGAAATCGGCGCAGGTTCTCAAAGGTTTCCTTGAGGTCTTCTAGCAGCATGCGACGCTTCTCCATCTTCACCACCACCACATCCACATAGACATGGGCATTTCTGCCGAGTTGCTTGAGGAGACACTTCTGCATGCAACGCTGAAACGTGGCGCCGACGTTTCGCAAGCCGAACGTCATGGTCCGGTAGCAGAAGGCTCCAAATGGTGTGATGAAGGCGGTCTTCAGCCTGTCGGCCG
Source organism: Triticum aestivum (assembly GCF_018294505.1). Classification (NCBI taxonomy): domain Eukaryota; kingdom Viridiplantae; phylum Streptophyta; class Magnoliopsida; order Poales; family Poaceae; genus Triticum; species Triticum aestivum. Next base: position 637,773,289 of record NC_057813.1, read on the forward strand.
GGTTCAGCTTTATCTGATGGTAGCCTAAGTATGCATCCAAGAAACTCAACAGCTCGCATCCGGCTGTGGAGTCTATCACCTGGTCAATTCTTGGTAGGGCAAAGGGATCTTTGGGGCAGGCTTTGTTGAGGCTGGTATAGTCAATACACATGCGCCACTGCTTATTCTTCTTCAACACTAGGACTGGGTTGGCCAGCCATTCTGGAAAGAACACTTCCATGATGAATCCGGCTGCCAGAAGCCGGGCTATCTCTTCTCCGACAACTCTTCTCTTCTCTTCCGACAGGCGGCGCAAGGGCTGCCTGACCGGCTTGGCGTCAGGTCAGACATGTAGTTTGTGCTCAGCAAAATCCATCGGAACACCCATCATGTCTTTGAGAGACCATGCAAAGATGTCCCGATTCTCACGGGGGAAATCGACGAGCTCGCTTTCCTATTTGCTGTCAAGGTTTGCACCTATGACAGCGTGCCTCTTCGGGTGCTCCGGGTCCAAGGGCATCTTCTCCGTTTCCTTTGCCGGCTTGAACGAGCCCTCAACCTCCGACTCCTTGGGGATGGGCGACATTTCTGGCTTCTTGTCTGCCATCGCCACCACCCGGTCCAGGAGCCGCTTCTCAGCTGCAATCATGAGGGACTCGGCCAGCTGGCTACTGTCTGCAACGCAGGCGGACGACTTCTTGTAGTCCCCGACTATAATCAGGATCCCCTTGGTACTTGGCATCTTCATCTTGAGGTAAGCATAGTGAGGGACTGCCATGAACTTGGCCAGGGCAGGTCGGCCAAGTAGTGCATTGTAGGGGCTCTCAAGGTCCACCACTTCAAACCAAACTGGCTCATGGCGGAAGTGATTCTTGTCCCCGAAGAGGACATCAATTTGGGTCTTACCAATTGGTGAGCAGGAAAGGCCAGGGACTATGCCATGGAATACAGTCCGACTGGGGAGGAGCTGCTTCTGCTTGATTCCCAACTTCTCCATTGTGTCATGGTACAGGATATTGATGCTGCTGCCGCCATCTATCAAGACTCTGGAGAAGCGAGCTGCCCGCCTCTCTGTTGCAAAGGTAGCATCCAGGACCACGGCATAGGAGCCGGAGGAAGGCATTACTTCCGGGTGGTCGGCCCTGCTCCAACTGATGGGCCTCTCGGACCAGTGCATGAATTCTGGAGTGCTCGAGGCCACTGCCTGTACCTCTTGCTACTCCTGCCGTCTGCTGTGTCAGTCATCGGCCACGCTAGTGAACAAAACATAGGCTTTGTGCTCTGCAGGATACTCGTGTTGTATGGTGCCGACTGGCCGAGCCGCCGGCTGCTGGGGCGGAGGAGGCGACGGGTCGGCAGGCGGAGGAGGCAGGAGGCCATCTCCCTTGGCGATCCTGGTGAGCCAATGACACTTCTGAGTGGTGTGGTTGGACGGCTTCACACCACTATGGAACTTGTAGGGGGCATCAAGAGTCTGCTCGTACGAGAAGGCGGGCAACCAATTGGGCTTGCCGCCCTTCTGACGCTTGGGCGCTGGCTACCCTTCCGGCTATTGGTTCTCGACTGCCGCCACCTGCCAGCTGGTGGAAGCAGGCTGGGTGGCCTTCCACTTGTTGTCGCTTGGATGCTGCCGCCGACTGGTGTCACCAGCCGGAGTTCGAGGAGCCTGAGGTGCCACCTTGCCGGATGCATCAACTAGGACTTCCTCCTTCATGGAGGAGTCGGCCGTGGCATGCTTGTCGGCGATGATCAACAGCTCGTCGAGGGTCGCAGACTCGTCGCAGAGAAGTCGGTGCTCGAGGAGGGTGCCTTCTCGGTACCTGACAGTGGAGTACTCGATGGCCTGCACCTTGTGCACGCCCTCGCATGAGTTAAGCAGCTCGGCCCAGCGCGTGAGATAGTCACGAGTCGATTTGCTGGGCCCTTGGACGCACAAGGAGAGATGTCGGGGCTTGGGAGGCCGCTTGTACGTGCTGGTGAAGTTGCGGATGAAGGCTTCGGTGAAATCAACCCAGCTGTTAATGTTGCGGGGCTTCAGGCTATTCAGCCACGTCCGGGCTGTGCCCTAAAGCATGAGCGGGACATACTTCACGGCAACACGCTTGTTGCCGTTCGCTATGCTGATGGCCGTGAAGTAGTCGACCAGCCAGTTTTCCGGCTTCACGGAGCCGGTGTACTTGGGCGTATCTCTCGGGAGAGTGAACCCTTTGGGTAAGGGCTCATCTCGGATTCGTGGGCCAAAGCAGGGCGGGCCCAATGCATCTTCTTCTTCTAGTGCCAAGGATCGGTTGAGATGATCGAACCGGTGGCGGGCGTCGTTCTCTCTGACTCCCTCTCGGCGGCCAAGGCGGTCGCTGAGTGTCGGGTGCGTGACAGGCAGCGGAGTAGGGTGCCTCGCTCCACGAGCTGGAGGAGGAGGCAGGTCGCCTCGCCACTCCACCGCTCGAGGGCGGCCGTCTTTGTCTCGCTCGATGGAGAGGCGCGTTCGGCTGCGTCTAGCATCCGGCTCATTGCCTCTTCCTCCGTGGGCGCCACCAGTGGGTGTCCGAGAAGTCGCCCCATGGTCTTGGCGAGGGGGTGCTTCATTGTTCCGCTGGGTGGGCACTTCAGCACGGCAGCCGACATCGTGCTGCGCGGCGGCCGCGTCTAGGAGCTGCTGGACTGGCTCCGTCATGTGGCGGCGTTCATCGCCATCGTATTTTTCCAGCTCATCAGTCACCGCCTGGGCGGCCCGGATGTTCTCTGCAGGCGTGGCGTAAACAGGGCGTTCTGCCCCGAACATGCTGGCGATGGTCGCGCCATGCTGCCGGATCGTGCCGATGTGGCTGGGCCCCTCAGGAGCCGGTGTGCCACCAACAGCTCGATCCATCTCACGCTGGTAGGCGTCCGAGAGGCGTCGCATGCTTGCCAGTCGGCCAACGCGTTCGAGAAGCTGGACGCGGCGTGCCTCCAGCGCCTCAGCATCTGCGCCCTCTGGGATGGGCGCCGACAGGTCTCGCAGAGCCGCGCCGAGCGGGTCTCGAGCATGTTCGTCCGAGTGCTCACCGCTGTTGATGACAAGCACCTCTGTGACGGTGCTCCCACCGCTGTGCTCGCGAGGAGGCGGCTCGTCGTAGACTACCACGTTGGTGGGGAACGCGTCAAATGACGCTGTGTCGGAGTCGACGATCATTGGGTCAGTGGAGCCAATAGACTCCAGGTCCACAGCGGGCTCGCTGGTGATGTGGAGCTGGTCGAGGAGGCTGACGAGGTGGCTCTCGGGGCAGCCAGTGCCCGCGTCGGAGGCCGGCTCATCGGAGAGGTGGATCTCGCCAACAAGGTCGGCGAGGCAGCTCGCCGCGCAGGCGATCTCTGCGCCATGCAGCGCGTCGAGGCTGACGCCGTCAGGCGTGCTGGGCTGGCTTTGCTCGCCAGGAAGGAATAGGGTTCCCGTCCAAAGCAGGTCTCCGGGAGATGGTGCACCTCGCCCCACGGTGGGCGCCAAATGTCGGGGGTTGGGTGCGACATATGCCAATGGATGGCTTGTCATGGTGGGAGCGAGTAGAACGTCGCCGGTGCCTGGAAGTGGGATGAGGCGTAGACACGAATGTCAGCGGACTTTACACAGGTTGGGGGCTCTCCGTGGAGATAATACCCCTACTCCTGCTCTGCGGGGTCTCTGCATGATCACTAAGGCACTAGTGATACAAAGGTGCTCCTTGATCTGTATGCTAGAGGTAGGAGAAGTTAAGGCTAGCTCTCTCCTGCCCTAGGGGAATGGCTAGATCTAAGGAAGTGGGAACCCTTTGCATGGGCGCCCTGGGGGGGTTTATATAGTCCTACCCCCGAGGGGTACAATAGTAATCCGACCGGGTGCTGGGCCCGACTGTCAGTGAATCCGGCCTCCGGCCTCGCCCCGACTAGTGGGGCCCGCCGCCTAGTGGGCCCACCGGCTGGTCTGGTACGGAGCCGATAGGCTGCTCCCGCTGCAGGCGGGTTTGGTCGATGGCTGCTCAATGTAGCCGTGCCGCTAATGAAGCGGGCTTGGACAACTCGGTGTGGCTACAGTCCCGCCGCGTGGCAGGAGATCGCTGTAGCCACACCTGGTCCTATCAGGTTAATGGTGCACTTGCTTCGGGGGAAAGGACGGCCGCCTGATGGAGGCCGGCCTTCCCCAGGTCCAACTGGTTCGGCATCCACCGTCTTCTGTGGCGTCGCTGCCCGATAGGGCTCGCAGCCTGCGGGCCGTACCGGCAGGTCATCGTGGGGAACAGGGCTCCGCCTGTCCGGAGTGACATCAGGAGGGAGTAGCAACCGTGCCACATCGTGCAGAGATCTCCGCCTGTACAAGGCACTGTGGCCATGCCCAACCGAGATTCGGGCGTGAGAGGCTTCACTGTAGCCACGCTCTATCTCGTCCTCTTGATGGGGGCACAGACTCTGAGGGCGCTAAGTGGCCGCCTGCATGATGCCACCCTCTCTAGAAGCCGGCCGACTAGAGCCGGCCCATCTTGGTGTCGTCTGCTGGTGGTTTAGCGTCCTCCGGTGGCTGGCTGCTGGGGCAGCCGGCCCCCGGAGTATGGAGCTTCAGCTTGGGTCACCGCGGGGCAAAGCTGGTCGAAAGTTTTGTTATGTCTAGGGACTCGGTTGAGGCTACCCGTGGCCCATTACTCCGACAGCGAGGTTAAAGATGTGCAACTCTCGGAAGCCCAAGCCACCCTTCTTCTTGGATTTTGTAAGTTTATCCCAACCTATCCAATGGCACTTGTCCATCTTGTCTTGCTGGCTCCACCAATATCGATTAATTAGGGTACCAATTTCCTCGTGCAACTTATTTGTTAGATCAAAGCATGGCATTGCGAAAGTAGGGATTGTTGTCGGTGTCAATACCAGTAGATCTCGGGTAGGGGGGCCCAAGCTGTATGTCTGAGGACCGAAGGTAACTATGGACTAAGAACACAGTGTTTACCCAGGTTCGGACCCTCTTAATGGAGGTAAAACCCTACTCCTTCTTGATTATATTCGAGGGTATAGGGGTTACACGAGTTGATCTACCACGAGATCGAATTGGCTAACACTAGATTGGCTAGCCTAGCAATGTTGTGATCCTGCCTCCGATCTACCCTCTAGTTTATATAGACACTGGAGGGGCTTAGGGTTGTACAAAGTTAGTTTTACAGAAAGGAATAACATATCTGGACACCTATATTTGCCATCCATGCATACGGGAGTCTCTTCCGGACACAAGAGGTGATCTTTTGTCTTGTATCTCGATGACCCATTAGTCCTGACGCCCGAGGACCTCCTAGTCCAGGACTCCCACAGTAGCCCCTGAACCAGTTTTCAATGATTATATATTCAGCATTCAGATTGTCTTCGGCATTGCAAGGCGGGTTCCTTGAAGAATACACATTGGCTTTCCTCTGTAAAAGAATTGTATCCGGATTTTGATAATAAACACAACCCTTAGCCACGAAGGCAGGATATATATAAAAATGAGAACAATGTCTTTTACTGACAACTTTTTCGGTGAAGTGTCAGACTTGACCCTTCGTCATTTTGAACCGTTTTTCCATCCCGGTTCCGTGTTTCAAGGCCACGGCTCATTGGCACGTCCTGTCAAAACAGAGATCGTGCCCACTTAATACGGGATTGCACATCAATGATATTTGGGTAATCCAACCTTTTGCGGCGCACGCCTTCATTGGGAATAGGCGAGATTCAAGGCACGAGTGGGGGGAGGTTGGCATTTTTACTGCCTATAAGAGGGCAATGGATCTTTACTTTCTCCCCCACGCCTTCACATCTCCTCAGCCTTCCAATCTCCCAAGCTCTCTGTGCCCGGAAAGTTTCCGTCTGTCTCACCACCACCACCACCTCCTTCGACCATGGCCGGATCTGGCTCTAAAGGCAAGTGGGAGGCCTCCTCCGTCACGGAGGAGATGATCAAGAATCTCTAGAGTGCGGGGTACCTCGCGGCCAACATCAAGCATAGGCTTCCCCCCGAAGGTCAAGTCATTCCTACTCCGGAGCCCGGCGAATGGGTCGTCTTTCTTCCCCACTTCCTTAGGGGGTTAGGTTTTCCACTCCACCCGTTCGTCCATGGACTCATGTACTACTACGGGCTAGATTTCCACGATCTAGCCCCGAACTCTTTCCTCCACATCTCGGCGTTCATCGTCGTGTGTGAGGCTCTCCTCCGCGTCCACCACACTTCAGCCTATGGCTCAAGGTCTTCAATGTGAATTCGAAGGTGGTCGACGGGCAGCACGCGGACTGCGGGGAAGCTATGATTAGCAAGCTGCCGAACACAACATGGCCCAAGGGGGCCTTCATGGAGACCGTGAAGATCTGGCAATATGGGTGGTTCTACATCACTGAGCCGTGCCACACTAAGTGGGCAGCTATTCCGGAGTTCAGATCCGGACCCCCCATGAGGCTCGTCTCCTGGAACATGAAGGGCCACAACTGGGGGTCCCAAAGGAGGTGCAGGCGCTACCAATGTGCATCACCAACGTCCTGGGAAAGAATGTTGGTCTAACCAACATGGTCCAAATTATGCTCTTCCCCCGCATTCTCCCATGCCAGCGTCGGGGGAATTCAAGCCGGAGGAGTCGTGGACTCTACATCATTTCCTCAGCACCACGCACGAGGGAATGTGGAAGCTGCTCTTCAAGGCACAGAAGAGCTGGCCCATGGAGACCGAAGATGTCAGCCTCAATGCCACGAAACCGGCCTCTCCAGTAAGTACTCGATATTTCTGAAGACATACCTAGTTCATACATATATAAATTTGATCTATACTGAACTCATCAGCCCATCTTTTTGTTATAGGGCTGGAGCAAGAAGTCAGAGCGGATCAAGAGTTTGGCTCCATTACCTGAAGACCCAGTCACTCCTGCGCTGGAGGAGATGCTGGTCCCGGCATCTTACAAGGTGCCGGAGAAGAAGGCCAAGAAGAAGGGCAAGGGGCCCAAGGACGGGCCCCACCACAAAGGGCCTCCAGAAGCTGTGTCCAAAGAGACCGAGCCTGTCTCCTCCCACGAGGAGGACGAGGACGAAGAGGAGGAGGAGGAGGAGGAGGAGGAGGAGGAAGAGGAGGTGGAGAGTGACTCCCCCCTGTAGGATCGAAAGTATGTCTAGAGGGGGGGTGATTAGACTACTTGACCAAATAAAAACTTAACCTTTTCCCAATTTTAGTTCTTGGCAGATTGTAGCAACTTAGCACAAGTCAAGAAATCTCAATACAATTCAAGCAAGCATGCATGGAGTATATGGGTAGCGGAAAGTAAAGCATGCAACTTGCAAGAAAGTAAATGGGGGGAGTTTGGAGGGAGCAAACGCAATGTTGACATGGAGATTTTTGGCGTGGTTCCAATAGGTGCTGCTATCATACACCCACGTTGACAGAGACTTCAACCCATGGAGGGTAATGGTTGCGCGAGTCCAGGGAGGGCTCCACCCACGAAGGGTCCACGAAGAAGTAACCTTGTCTATCCCATCACGACCATCGCCCACGAAGGACTTGCCTCACTAGGGTAGATCTTCACGAAGTAGGCGATCTCCTTGCCCTTACAAACTCCTTGGTTCAACTCCACAATCTTGACGGAGGCTCCCAAGTGACACCTAACCAATCTAGGCGACACCACTCTCCAAAACGTAATAGATGGTGTGTTGTTGATGAACTCCTTTCTCTTGTGCTTCAAATGATAGTCTCCCCAACACTCAACTCTCTCTCATAGATTTGGCTATTGTGGAAAGATGATTTGAGTGGAAAGCAACTTGGGGAAGGCTAGAGATCAAGATTCATATGGTAGGATTGGAATATCTTGGCCTCAACACATGAGTAGGTGGTTCTCTCTCAGAAAATGAGTAGTGGAAGTGTAGGTTTGTTCTGTTTGCTCTCTCCCCGAATGAAGAGTGGGTGGAGGGGTATATATAGCCTCCACACAAAATCTAACCATTACACACAGATTCCCAAACTAAGTGGGACTGAATCAGCAAACTCGGTCAAACCGATCCAGGTAAAAATGTGAACGTTAGGATTTTTGGTGGGACCGATACAGTCATCTCGGTGGGACCGATATGCTGGGTTAGGGCATAACGTAATATCGGTGTGACCGATCGCATAAACTCGGTGGGACCGATTTCAGCAATAGGTACACTGAGGGTTGGTCATGCAAACTCGGTGGGACCAATTCACTCACTTCGGTGGCACCAAGTGTTACGAAAAGGAAACGGGGAGTTTGCAATGCAGACTCGGTGGGACCGATTTGCTCATTTTGGTGAGACCGAAATGTTACAAAAAAGGAAACAGAGAGTTTGCAATCCCATCTCGATGAGACCGAGATCCCTATCGGTGAGACCGAAGTAACTAGGGTTTGTGGCAGTGGCTATGTCAAGTGAAACTCGGTGGCGCTGGATAGATCAAATCGGTGGGACCGAATTTGACTTTAGGTATAGGACATATGCGGAAATGAGAAAGTGGTTGAGGGTTTTGGAGCATATCACTAAGAATTTTGAGAAAATAAGTCATTAAGCAACACCTCATCCCCTTTTAATAGTATTGGCTTTCCTATGGACTCAATGTGATCTTGGATCACTAAAATGGAAATGTAGTGTCTTGAGCTTGTTGACAATATATTTCCTTTGTATTTTGAGGGGTCCAAATCTCTAGTCCATGCCATGCCAATCATTGAACTTTCTGAAATGATCATCTTGAAATAGCATTGGTTCAATGAAATATATGTTGTTAAGAATTACCAAAACCACCCAGGGATTAGTTACACTTTAAATCTCCCCCTTTTTGCTAATTGATGACAACATATAGATCAAAGCTTCGACAAATGATAATAAGAATGAAGTACATTGTCGCTTTGAGAAGTATGTGATAAGCAAGAGCTCCCCCTAAATTTGTGCATTATTTTAAATTTGCTCTGGACTGCAAATGCACAATCTGTTAGGATCATGGGTTACTCTTCCATGTCACATATGTCTTGGTGGAGCGCTCAAAATCATAGTAAATAAGAACAAGCACTCATCACCAAGGCAAAGTGAATGATCATACAAGAGATAGATAATGTCATCATTTAAGCATAAGCATAAAGAGTGATATGATCAAGCACATGATCATACAAAGTATCTCACACACACAGACATAATGTATCTCAACCAGGAAAGCAAAGAAAATAAGTAGCAAAAATAGACATCTCTCTCTCTCTCTCTCTCTCTTTGAAGCCTATGATCTATACATTTCTCCCCCTTTGGCAACAAGTTACCAAAAAGATTGAAAATGCATAGTGCTATGCGTCTCTCTAGGCTTGATCTTCGGGAGGTGGTGTTGAGATGACTCCAAGGACGAATGCATCTATAGATGAAGTTGGAGCTGGAGGGGTTGCCACTGGAGGGGCAACAAGAGCTGTGGGAGCTGTGGCTGCAGGTGCTGAAGTTGTAGCTCTAGTATCTAACACTGGCACTGTTGCAGACCTCTGTGCCCTAGGCATTCTGTGGAAAACCTATGTAGTAGCTTTGCCCTTCCTCTCCTGAGCTTCTTCGTGGAGTTCTTCAACAGTTGTCTGAATCTCAGTCACCTTCAAGTCCAGATCATAAAATTTTGTCTCTATTATTCTCTCCAAGCTCTCCTAGTTCTGAGTCGGGGTAGCTAGTCCTTTCTCTATCCTTAGGGTTGCTTGAATTAGAAATCCAAGCTGGTCTTGTTTTGACTTGAGAAAGACTTCTGAAGCCTCTGCTGCACTTGGCATCTTTGCTGCTTTTTCTGCTCTGGCCTTCTCCTTCTTCTCATGAGCTGCAACTAAGGATGGATCTTCAGCATCCATGACAACTGTGTTATCCTCAAATTCAGGCAGCAAAGGAAGATGTTCTTTGTCCAAAATATACACTCCTTGCTTCATCATGGAATTGATTAGCTATTGGATGTGTGGAGCATATCCACAAGAGCTTTTCTGGTCAGTTGTTGTCCTTTTGGTTGTCTCAACAATCAAGCTCATGACCTTGAACTTCTGTGGCACAACATCAAACAATTGCAGCAAGTTGATGGAATGGCCTCTGATCATCTTGTGATCTCCAAATTTGGGTAACAAAGTGCAAGATAGTGTTTATGGTGGAGAAACCGGACAACAAATAGTAGACTGGCCCAAATTTATGTGTCTCCAAGGCCTTATCTGGTATCTCCTAATACATACTAGCCATGGTGTTGTGATCTTTCTTCTTCTTAGCATACACATCTTTGTCATTTTCTTCTTCTTCAGGGGCATTTATGAGCCTAGCCCACTCATCAACAATTGATTGGTGCCTCTACCCTTCTATCATCCACACAATTCTTCCATCTGGATAGTAGTGAGCTGTTGAGTAGAATTGCATTATGAGCTCATCATTCCACTTGGTGAGCTTCTGACCAACAAAGTCATCAACACCATTTACTTTGTAGCTTTCATGAACACCTGGGAAATGATCAGCATTAGCATCAATGAATTTCCAGTCCACCCATCTCATATCACTGACTATGGGTTTCTTGTCCAGCACACTGTCTCATAGAAATCATGTTGCTCTTTTGTGTGGAACCTGTAGTCCACTGTAGTCCTCCTCCTCACAACATATGGATCTTGTCTCCATTTCCTGAGACCAGCATCCTTTCTTTCTTTCATGTTTTCAGCCACTGGGTGACTGTCATTGTGGTCTGGAATCTTGGGCTTGAGCTTCCTAAGCACTTGGGCTTCAGCTTCTTTTGTAGCTTCACGCACTGGGGCCTTGTTCTTCTCTGTTGCAGGTATGTTTCTGGTGCTTCTCTTTGGAGCTTGAGCTGGAGCTTTGGGGCGGTCTTGGGCTTTGAAGGAGCTGCCCCAGACTTGATGGCATCCCCCATCAGCTTCTGTGCCTTAGCATGAGGTGCTTGAGCAACAACCTCTTCTTCCTCTTCCACCTCACTTGCAGAATCCTTCCTCATGGATGGGTTTCAAACCACTCTAGTTGTAGTTTTACTGACCCTCTTCTTCCCTTCTTCACCTGCTCTTGGCTCAAGCGTGAAGATCATAGTTTCCTGAGAGGAAGTTCCGGCCTTAGACATGGGAACTCTCCTGGTACGTGCCTTCTTGTGCATACCAGGTTTTGTTGCAGCAACAGTTCCATACTCCTTTTTCAGCACTTTTCTTTTTGGAGCTTACTTCCTCCTCAATAGCCACATAGTCCTCATCCTCTTAATCCGAGGTTCTCTTCTTCCTTGTCCATGTAGCTTCCTTGGGCAAATTACTTGGAGTGCTCCTGCTGCCATCATCAGAGCTGCTAGAGGGACTAGTGCCCTCACTCATGTGCACTTGCTCTTCTGATTTGTTTTGGCTATCACTCTAGTCAAACATTCCGGCAAAGCAAACTGACAGCAGACCCTGTGAATAGATATAGATGAGGTAGAGTAGATGAGCATCACAAAGTGCAGAGTTTTTGCAAAAGGAATGAGTCAAAAACTTAGTTTTAGTTTTCTACATGAAGCATTACGAAGCTACCGATTTGTAAAACTCGGTGACACCAAAGCAACTTTGGAGTCTAAACATGTGGAATCAGTCAGACCGAGACACAGTTTGGTGACTTCGAGTTTTCTAGGGTTCCACTAAGTCCTGGTATCGGTCACACCAATTTACAACTTTCGGTCAGACCGAAAATCACTTTTGCTTTGGCCTAAGCCAAATTGGTGGAACTGATTCCTACAACTCGGTCGGTCTGAGATGAGTCCAACGGAAACCTAACACTAAATTTTCGATTCAAATCTAGTCTAAAGGAGATTCCCTATGGATGGATCGATCTCATATGTGGTAAAGAACATGGCATTGACCTTGTGCTTAGAATCGGAAGTAAAAAAGAGCGCACAAGGGGTCGAACTCATACCCTAGTTCGGCGGTGAGTTCGCTACGGCGGCAACGGTGGCGTTGAAATCTTTTGACGGCGGCGGAGACCAGTGGCGGGAGCTCACTGGCGATGAGGTGACGATCCGGAGACCCGAGAGGCAGAGCAGGACACGTGCGGGTGAGGGAGTCATGGACTAAGGGGTCCTCGGACAGCCGGACTATTAACATGGGTCGGACTGTTGAACTATGAAGATACAAGATCGAACACTTCTTCCCGTGTCCGGATGGGACTCTCCTTTGCGTGGATGGCAAGCCTAGTGATTCAGATATGTAGATTCCTTTCTCTGTAACCGACTTTGTGTAAACCCTAGCCCCCTCCCGTGTCTATATAAACCGGAGGGTTTAGTTCGTAGAGAGAACAACAATCATAACCATAGGCTAGCCTCTAGGGTTTAGCCATTACGATCTCGTGGTAGATCAACTCTTGTAATACTCATATTCATCAAGATCAATCAAGCAAGAAGTAGGGTATTACCTCCATAGAGAGGGCCCGAACCTGGGTAAACATTGTGTGACCTGCCTCCTATTACCATTAGCCTTAGACGCACAGTTCGGGACCCCCTACCCGAGATCCGCCGGTTTTGACACCGACATTGGCGTTTTCATTGAGAGTTCCACTACATCGTCACTAGAAGGCTTGATGGCTCCATCAATCATCTACAACAACGCAGTCTAGGGGGAGATCTTCCTCCCCGGACACATCTTCGTATTTGGCGGCTTCGCACTACGGGCCAATTCACTTGGCCATCTAGAGCAGATGGATAGCAACGCCCCTGGCAATCAGGTCAGATTTGGAAGCCTGAATTTCATGGCCGATATCTGGGGAGACTTGATCTTTGACAGATTCGAGCCCATGACGGCTATCCCCTGCCACCATGATGAGCATGACCTAAATCTGTCATCAGACCGCGTTCAGGAGACAACACCCGTAACCGCTCTGGCCCTAGATACGGAGCAGAACGCACCGTCCAAGGACGGGAAGCTCAACCCCTCCACGGAAGCCGCAGACTCAGCGGCGTTCGAGCCGCACACAGACCCAACACTGGGCTTGTGTTACGGAACCTCGGATTCGTCTCCGGCTATAGGTTCCGGACCGCGTGCATCCGCGTCCATCGAACCTGATTGGGTGCCGATCTTGGAGTTCGACTCCGCGGACATCTTCCAGCACTCACCTCTAGGCGATGTGTTAAAATCATTAAAATCCCTCTCTTTGTCGACGGATTCTCGGCCGAAGTATGTCCGGCTCGAATTTGACGTAGATGACGAAGAACTTCGTTTCCCACCCACCACCCACTTTATAGCCATTGTCGATGACTTAACCGACATGCTTGACTACGACTCCGAAGACATCGACGATACCGACGACGATGCCGGAGAGGAGCAGGAACCACCGCCTATAGGGCACTGGACTGCCACCTCCTAATACGACATATACATGGTGGATACACCCAAAGAGAACAACGGTGACAAGGAAAATCCAGTTGAGGATAAACCTCCTGAAATACAGCAAAAGCGCCGGTGTCAGCTGCGCCGCTCTAAACCACGCCATGGTAAAAATAGCAACATCATCACTAGACAAAATAACACTCCGGATGATGTCGAAGACAATGAAGACCCCGTTGAGCCAACCTCCGAACAGGAGGAACGGGAGGATGGGCGAGTCAGACCCGATGAACAAGCCATGAAAGAAGACTCGGAAGACAGTAACTACCTTCCGCTCTACGAATATTAAGTGAGCCTCGGCGATGAAGACTTCATCGTGCCTGAGGAGCCTTCCGAGCAGGAGCGCTTCAAGCGCCGGCTAATAGCCATTGCAAGGAGCCTAAAAAAGAAGTAGTTGCAGCTTCCAGCTGACCAGGATCTGCTCATTGAAAGATGGACTGATGTCCTGGCAGCCGAGGAATACGGACTTGAGCGCCCAACCAAAAGTTACCCGAAACGCAAATTATTACCCCAGTTTGATGACGAGGCGCTGGAGCCTGTCCTACCAGCGTATAATGCGGCTGACCGACCACCACGAGGCCGGGACAAAGCGGCACCTCGAGCCGAACACCAGCCTGCGTTACCTCATCGTAAAAACGGGAATACAAAAGCTCGGGGATATACATATGACCTGCGACAGGACTTGGAAAACAAAGCAGGCCAGACCTGATCGATCTACGGATCATGGGGGCGTGCCTCGGCACGCGATGATGGCCACCAGGCCAGACATGAGAAACATAACCACGTCCGGGCCAAAACCGCAGACCAACTGCATCTCAGCTGTGTCACGACTTGGCCCGATATAGAGGCCCGCACACCCCCTTTGCTTCACTGACAAAGTAATGGGACATGAATTCCCAGAAGGGTTTAAACCTGTGAACATCGAATCATATGATGGCTCAACAGACCGCGCGGTATGGATTGAGGATTTCCTTCTCCATATTCACATGGCCCATGGTGATGATCTTCACGCCATCAAATACCTCCCGCTCAAACTCAAGGGACCAGCCAGGTACTGGTTGAACAGTCTGCCCAAAAACTCCATCGGCAGCTGGGAGGACTTGGAGGATGCCTTCCTCGACAACTTTCAAGGCACATACGTCCGACCTCCAGATGCCAACGACTTAAGTTACATAATTCAACAGCCCGGAGAGTCAGCCAGGAAATTCTGGACTAGGTTCTTAACTAAAAAGAACTAGATCGTTGACTATCCGGATGCTGAAGCCTTAGTGGCCTTTAAACTTAGCATCCATGACGAATGGCTCACCCGACACCTCGGCCAAATAAACCGAAGTCCATGGCGGCCCTTACGACACTCATGACCCGCTTTTGTGCGGGCGAAGATACTTGGCTAGCCCATAGCAATAACAACATAGGCGAACCTGGCACTTCTGAAGCCAGAAACAGCAACGGCAAGCCCCGATGCAACATACACAAGTGTCGAAACAATGGCGACAACGCCGAAGACACGACGGTCAACGCCGGATTCAGTGGCTCTAAGTCCGGTCAGCGGAAGAAGCCATTTAAGAGAAACAATCTAGGCCCGTCCAGTTTGGACCGCATACTCGATCGTCCATGTCAAATCCACGACACTCCTGATAAACCAGCCAACCATACCAACAGAGAGTGTTGGGTCTTCAAACAGGCCGGCAAGCTAATTGCCAAAAACAAGGAGAAGGGGTCGCAAAGCAATGACGATGATGAGGATCCCCGGCCACCGAACACAGGGGGACAGAAGAAGTTTCCCCCTCAAGTTAAAACGGTGAATATGATATACGCTACTCATATCCCCAAGAGGGAGCGCAAGCGTGCACTCAGGGACGTCTACGCGATGGAGCCAGTCGCCCCAAAGTTCAAGCCATGGTCGTCCTGTCCGATCACTTTTGATCGCAGGGACCATCCGACCAGTATCCATCATGGCGGTTCAGCTGCACTGGTGCTCAACCCAATCATTGATGTATTCCACCTTACACGAGTCGTCATGGACGGTGGAAGCAGCCTGAACCTGCTCTATCAGGATACAATGTGCAAAATGGGTATCGATCCCTCAGGGATCAAGCCCACAAAAACCACCTTAAAGGTGTCATACCAGGTGTAGAGGTCTATTGTACGGACTAAATCACAATAGAAGTGGTCTTCGGATCCCCGGATAATTTCCAAAGCAAAGAATTGATCTTCGATATCGCCCCCTTCCGCAGTGGCTATCACGCACTGCTCGAACGAACCACATTTGCTTGATTCAATGCGGTGCCGCACTACACTTACCTCAATCTCAAGATTCCCGGACCGCGCGGTGTTATAACAGTCAATGGAAACACAGAACGCTCCCTCCGCACCGAGGAACACACCGCGACCCTTGCAGCAGAAGTACAGAGCGGCCTTCTCACGCATAACCGCAATCCAGCGGCCAAGCTCCCGAAAACTGTCAAAAGAGTCTGAACTACTCCATAGCAGGACGGTGCAATTTGTCAAAAGCTTGACTAGCAATTCGGCCTCCGTCCCAGTCCCGACCAAACAACGACATTTGCACCACGCGTACATAAGTATGCACTCAAAATACCATGGGCGTAGACGGAGGCACATCTAGACCATGGTCCACAATACGACTCAACCGCTCATGGACCCGCATACTTTCACTATTTCTTTTTCTTTTTCAGGTTTCTTTCTTCCCCCAGGCCTTTTTCCTGATAACCTGATCATCAGACCTATCAAGGGACGTATACACCAAGAAGGCAAGAAGCTTTGACATACAAGGGAACTCCCAGGTGGTCTATGCTAACGATCGTTATACCTGTTTTAAAACCCGCACGCAGCTTGCCCTTGGTCATGGCATGTATAATAGCCCTATTGCTTATTGCACTGCTTGTACAAATATGCTTCGACATATTAATCATATTATAATGGAACATAGTTCGCGGCTCAATTCTTGTGACAACAGTTTAATGCTTAATGTTTCCTTTTCTTGATATTCTAATCAATTGCACACGTACAACCTGGTACGCTTTAATTTGCCAGGGGCTTCATTATGCCCCATAATATGGCAAGAAAGTCCGAACACTTTTGCGGTAGTTCGGCACCCTGAATTGTAGCATTATATGCATCGGCTCCGAATCATGTCTTGGGTCAATAGTTGGGTTGCCCGACTCCTATGCTTGCTACCCTACGTTCCGCTATATCGGCTAGGGTAGTAAAGGGAGAACTACTGCGATTGTGTCCTAGTTCTTCCAGATGAGCACCTCAGTAGAGAAAGCCGAAAACTGATTGTCATGATGCCGGGAGTGCCGCTCAGCTATTTGAGAGGTTACAAATCTTTAGTGATTTTTCCGCTTCACGCGATGAATTGGTTTTTATTGGATCAAGGTGTGTATAGCGCCCCAAGTCCGCCTTCCGAATACCAGGGGCTATGCCTAAATTTTTTCTTGTCAACTCTTATGGCTAAGTGAGAGTAGTAAAGCCGCATAGTCCGATTGCCTGGTTTGTTGTGCTAAACACCTACTTAAGGACCAAAACCTTGGATAAAGAGTGTTTAGGTTTATCCTGAACACCCCCGTACTACCTACGTGGGGGCAGAAGCCGACGACTGGCCAACTCTCAGATTTAATAAAACGGCCGCACAGGAGGTAAAATTATAAATAACAGACATTATATTACATAATGCATCTGTTTCATAGTACATGATAACATGAGTGTATTCATGGAAATATGATATCCTTAGCACATTGCTCCGCCACAAGGCGGGATCCCTCCAAAACACTGTCAAAATACAGTTTGGGTGTGCGGTGCTCCTTGCCCACGGGCGGTCCTTTGGTCATCAGCTTCGTGGCGTACATCTTCGCCCAGTGCATCTTAGTGCGACGAAGGCCATCCGTGCACCTTCAATGCAGACCGACCGCTTGATGGCGTCAAGCTGAGGGCATGCACTGACCACCCGCTTCACAAGTCGGAAGTAGCTACTAGGAATGGCTTCGGCAGACCATAGCCGGATTACCAAATCCTTCATGGCTAGTTCGGCCGCCGTATGCAGCTCGACCAGTTGCTTCAGCTGATCGCTAAAGGGCACCGGATGTTCTGGTGCAAGGTATTGCGACCAGAACAGCTTCTCTGTAGAGCTCCCCTCTCCGTCTCGGTAGAATTCCGCAGCGTTTGACACACTGCGCGGCAGATCTGCAAACGCCCCTGGAGAACTCCAAATTCGGGTCAGTAAGAGGAACTTTCCTTCACATATTTGCTCTGCATTATAAAATCCTTATCCGCCGCGATTTTCTTGGCCGCCTGGATTTCCTGGAGGGCACCCTGGGCTTCAGCCCGGGCATCGTGTGCACTCTGGCGGGCCTTGGCAAGCTTGGACTCTTGGTCCGTACACTTCTTCACGGTGTCCTGAAGCTCTTGTTGGACCTCACTGACCCTAGCCTCATACTTTTCGCGTGCGGCTCATTCTTTGGCCGCTCTATCCTCGGCCTCGTCCAGTGCCTTCTTGAGGGCCTCTACTTCGGTTGCTGCCCCTAATAAATATAATGGCATCTTAGTCAGCACACATCCTTCATCATTCATGAATATATACAAGGTTATTGCATACCTTTATTTTCCTCCAGCTGCTTCTTCACACGACCGAGCTCTTCCTCGGCCCACTCTAGACTCTACTTCTGTTTGGAGACTTCCGCAGTGTGAGAGGTCACAGCCAGCAGTGATGCCTGCTTATTCACATAGACATTTTAGATTAATCTCCTGCGAAAATTATTTGATCCTCTGCCCGGTTTGTCTTTTCAAACACCGAACAATGTCTCAGGGGCTACGATGTCTACAACACAACCTTCTTCTTGTAAATGTTGTTGGGCATGCAAGTGCACATGTTTGTAGGACAGTAGCAAATTACCCTCAAGTGGATGACCTAAGGTTTATCAATCCGTGGGAGGCGTAGGATGAAGATGGTCTCTCTCAAACAACCCTGCAACCAAATAACAAAGAGTCTCTTGTGTCCCCAACACACCCAATACAATGGTAAATTGTATAGGTGCACTAGTTCGGCGAAGAGATGGTGATACAAGTGCAATATGGGTGGTAGATAAAGGTATTTGTAATCTAAAATTATAAAAACAGCAAGGTAACTAATGATAAAAGTGAGCGTAAACGGTATTGTAATGGTAGGAAACAAGGCATAGGGTTCATACTTTCACTAGTGCAAGTTCTCTCAACAATAATAACATAGATAGATCATATAAAAACCCCTCAACATGCAACAAAGAGTCACTCCAAAGCCACTAATAGCAGAGAATAAACAAAGATATTATGGTAGGGTACTAAACCACCTCAAAGTTATTCTTTCGGATCAATCTATTCAAGAGTTCGTACTAGAATAACACCTTAAGACACAAATCAACCAAAACCCTAATGTCACCTAGATACTCCATTGTCACCTCAAGTATCCGTGGGCATGATTATACGATATGCATCACACAATCTCAAATTCATCTATTCAACCAACACAAAGTACTTCAAAGAGTGCCCCAAAGTTTCTACCGGAGAGTCAAGACGAAAATGTGTGCCAACCCCTATGCATAGGTTCGTGGGCGAAACCCGCAAATTGGTCACCAAAACATACATCAAGTGGCACATGATATCCCATTGTCACCACAGATAAGCACGGCAAGACATACATCAAGTGTTCTCAAATCATAAAAGACTCAATCTGATAAGATAACTTCAAGAGGAAAGTCAATTCATCACAAGAGAGTAGAGGGGGAGAAACATCATAAGATCCAACTATAATAGCAAAGCTCGCGATACATCAAGATCGTGCCATAGAGGGAACACGAGAGAGAACACGAGAGAGAGAGAGAGAGAGAGAGAGAGAGAGAGATCAAACACATAGCTACTGGTACATACCCTCAGCCCCGAGGGTGAACTACTCCCTCCTCATCATGGAGATCGCCGGGATGATGATGAAGATGGCCACCGGTGAGGGATCCCCCTCCGGCAGGGTGCCGGAACAGGGTCCCGACTGACTTTTGGTGGCTTCAGAGGCTTGCGGCGGCGGAACTCCCGATCTATCTTCTCCGTTGATGTTTTTAGGGTACGTGGGACTATATAGGCGAAAGAAGACGGTCGGGGGGTGGTCGAGGGGCCCACGAGATAGGGGGGCACGCCCAGGGGGTGGGCGCGCCCAGCTATCTCCCGGCGTCCTCGAGGATCTTCCGACGTGAACTCCAAGTCTCCCGGATCATATTCTTCAAAAAAATCACGCCGCCAAAGGTTTCATTCCGTTTGGACTCCATTTGATATTCCTTTTCTTTGAAATACTGAAACAGGCAATAAAACAGCAATATGGGCTGGGCCTCCGGTTAGTAGGTTAGTCCCAAAAGTAATATATAAGTGTATAATAAAGCCCGTAATCATTCAAAATAGATAATAAAATAGCATGAATGCTTCATAAATTATAGATACGTTGGAGACGTATCAGCATCCCCAAGCTTAACTCCTACTCGTCCTTGAGTAGGTAAATGATAAAAGAAAGAATTTATGAAGTGTGAATGCTAGCAGGTGCACAAGTTTTATCAATGATAATTTCAATCACCTTTTCTAGCATGTTTATATGTCATAACAGTAGTTCATCTCATAAAACTTTCATGATAAAGTAACAAGCTATTCACATGTGAAGGCATAGACCATAAACTTTCTTGAAAACTAGCAAACTTCATTCTTAGTCATCAAACAATTGCAATTCATCTTATTTTCAGGAAGGGTCTATGTCAGAGCTTTGATTTAGCAAACTCCACATACTCAACTATCATATAGTCTTCTACAATTGCTAACACTCACGCAATACTTGTGGTTATGAAGTTTTAATCGGACACTGAGAAAGATAGGGGCTTATAGTGTTGCCTCCAAACGTATTCACCTTTGGGTGATGTCAACAATAATAGTTCATGCTAACTTACATTCAATTGGATATATATATCAGGATCACCCCAACACAAAGTACTTGCCAAAGGATACAATAAAAAAAGGAAAGGTGAAGATCACCTTGACTCTTGCATAAAGTAAAATACATAAAGTAAAAAGATAGGCCCTTCAGAGAGGGAAGCAGGGATTTGCAGAGGTGCCAAAGCTCGATTTTAAAATAGAGATAAATAATTTTGGGAGGTATGATCTCATTGTCAACATAACAACCAAGAGTTCCCAATATCTTCCATACTACATACATTATAGGAGGTTCCCAAACAGAATGGTAAAAGTTTTTACTCCCCCTCCACCAACAATCACCAATCCATGGCTTTCCCGAAACAACGGGTGCCTCCAACTAACATCAAACCTGGGGGAGTTTTGTTTGCAATTATTTTTGATTTGATTTTGATCTTTTGATCATGGGACTGGGAATCCTGAATACCAGCCATTTTTCTCGTGAATGATGAGCGGAGTCCACTCATCTTGAGAATAACCCACCTAGCATGGAAGACACTGACAGCCCCTGGTTGCTACATGAGCAATTCGTGCATACAAAACAGATTATTGTTTGAAGGTTTAGAGTTTGGCACATGCAAATTTACTTGGAACGGCAAGTAAATACCGCATATAGGTAGGTATGGTGGACACTCATGGCAAAAGCAGTATTCCCGCTTAGTACAGATATTTAGGCTAGCATGAGGGGGGAAGGCAAGCTCAACATGTTTGAATGATCCATGACAATATACTTTAACTGAGATGTGAGAAAACATAACCCATTATGTTATCTTCCTTGTCCAACATCAACTCTTTAGCATGTCATACTTAATGAGTGCTCACAATTATATAAGATGTCCATGATAATATATTTATATGTGAAATCTCTCTTCCTTCAATATTCTTTCATGAATTGTTCAAATGACCAATACAATGCTTGCTAACCTTCAATAAATTTACAACCTCTACTTCGTATATGTGAAGTCATTACTCCCTATGGTATAAGAAAATGAGACAAATATAATTTCAGATTTATAACATTCAACTCATTCAACCATTTACTCATAGGATATAAGTGAAGCACACGAGTAAATGACAAACTACTCCAAAAAGATATAAGTGAAGATCAATGAGTAGTTAAATAATTATGTAACTATGTGAAGACTCTCTCTCATTTAAGAATTTAAGATCTTGGTATTTTATTTAAACAGCAAGCAAAGCAAAACAAAATGGCATGCAAGGATAGCACAACTCATGTGAAGAAGCAAAAACTTAGGTTCAATCGATACTAACCGATAGTTGTTGAAGAAGAAAGGTGGGATTCCTAACGAGGCATCCCCAAGCTTAGATGCTTGAGAATTCTTGAAATATTATATTGGGGTGCTTTGGGCATCCCCAAGCTTGAACTTTTGTGTCTCCTTAATTCCTCTCATATCATGGTTTCTCTTTTTATCAAAAGCTTCATCCACACAAAACTCAACAAGAACTCGTGAGATAAGTTAGTATAAAACAATGCAAAACCTTATAATTTTCTACTGTAAAAATTAATAAGATTATTATTCAACATTGCATACTAAATGTCTCATCATATTTAATACTCCTATCCTCAAATAGAATCATTAAACAAGCAAACATATGCAAACAATGCAAACATAACAGCAATCTGCCAAAACAGTATAGTCTGTAAAGAATGCAAGATTCATCATACTTCCCTAACTCCAAAAATTAAGAAAAATACTATGCTGTAAAAGATTTATCAGATCTCATTATGCAAAAAGATTCAACAATATAACACTCTCTGACTTTTCTAGGGAATTTTTGCAACAGCAGTAAACTTTCTGTTTTGAAACAGCAACATGTATACTTGCAAAATAAGCATGGTAAAGGCTATCGTTGACATTTTTATTGAAAATAAAGATGCAAAACATTATTCTAAATAACAGAAAGCAAATACTAACAAAATAAAATGACGCTCCAAGCAAAACACATATCATGTGGCAAATAAAAATATAGCTCCAAGTAAAGTTACCGATGAACGAAGACTAAAGAGGGGATGCCTTCCGGGGCATCCCCAAGCTTAGGCTCTTGGTTGTACTTGAATATTACCTTGGGGTGCCTTGGGCATCCCCAATCTTAGGCTCTTGCCACTCCTTATTCCATAGTCCATCGAATCTTTACCCAAAACTTGAAAACTTCACAACATGAAACTCAAAACAAAACTCGTAAGCTCCGTTACTATAAGAAAATAAATCACCACTTAGGTACTGTAATGAACTCATTATTTATTTATATTGGTGTTAAACCTACTGTATTCCAACTTCTCTATGGTTCATACTCTCAGATATTACTCATAGATTCATCAAAATAAGCAAGCAACACAATGAAAATAGAATCTGTCAAAAACAGAACAGTCTGTAGTAATCTGTATCAAACGTATACTTATGGAAATCCAAAAATTATGAAATAAATTGGTGGACCTGAGGAATTTGTCTACTAATCATATGCAAAAAGAATCAACCTAAAATCACTCTCTGGTAAAAAATGGAAGCTAATCCCGTGAGCGCTAAAGTTTCTGTTTTTACAGCAAGATCACAAAGACTTCACCCAAGTCTTCCGAAAGGTTCTACTTGGCACTTTATTGAAACAAAAGCTATAAAACATGATTACTACAGTAGCATAATCATGTGAACACATGAAAACAGTAATGGTAAATGTTGGGTTGTCTCCCAACAAGCACTTTTCTTTAATGCCTTTTTAGCCAGGCATGATGATGACAATGATGCTCACATAAAAGATAAGAATTGAAACATAAAGAGAGCATCATGAAGAATATGACTAGCACATTTAAGCCTAACCCACTTCCTATGCATAGGGATTCTGTGAGCAAACAATTTATGGGAACGATAATCAACTAGCATAGGAAGGCAAAACAATCATAACTTCAAGATTTTAAGCACATAGAGAGGAAACTTGATATTATTGCAATTCCTACAAGAATATATTCCTCCCTCATAATAATTTTCAGTAGCATCTTGAATGAATTCAACAATATAACCAGCACCTAAAGCATTATTTTCATGATCTACAAGCATATAATTTTTATTACTCTCCACATAATCAAAATTCTTCTCATTCGGAATAATGGGAGTATCATAAAAGACTTGAATACTATAAATTGTTTCCACATTAAAAGAATAATGTTCAGAAAAAGGGTAATCATAATCATGACAAGTTTTATAAATATAATCATCACTACTTTTTATAGCATAAGTTTCATCACAATAATCATCATAAGTAGCAACTTTGTTCTCATCATAATCGATTGAAACCTCTTCCAAGATAGTGGAATCATCACTAAATAAAGTTGACACTCTTCCAAATCCACTTTCATATTCATCACAATCAGATTCAACATCCTCCAAAATAGTGGGATCAATATTACCTAAAGTTGACACTCTTCCAAACCCACTTTCATCAATATAATCATCATAAATAGGAGGCATGCTTTCATCATAATAAATATTCTCATCAAAACTTGGGGGACAAAAAATATCATATTCATCAAACATAGCATCCCCAAGCTTGTGGCTTTGCATATCATTAGCATCATGAGTATTTAAAGATTCATACAAATAACATTGCAATCATGCTCATCATTCAAAGATTTAGTGACAAACATTTTATAGATTTCTTCTTCTAGCACTTGAGCACAATTTTCCTTACCATCATTCTCACGAAAGATATTAAAAAGATGAAGCGTATGAGACAAACTCAATTCCATTAACTCAATTCCATTTTTTTTGTAATTTTATTTTATAGACTAAACTAGTGATAAAACAAGAAACTAAAAGACTCGATTGCAAGATCTAAAGATATACCTTCAAGCACTCACCTCCCCGGCAACGGCGCCAGAAAAGAGTTTGATGTCTACTACACAACCTTCTTCTTGTAGACGTTGTTGGGCCTGCAAGTGCACAGGTTTGTAGGACAGTAGCAAATTTCCCTCAAGTGGATGACCTAAGGTTTATCAATCTGTGGGAGGCGTAGGATGAAGATGGTCTCCCTCAAACAACCCTGCAACCAAATAACAAAGAGTCTCTTGTGTCCCCAACACACCCAATACATGGTAAATTGTATAGGTGCACTAGTTCGGCGAAGAGATGGTGATACAAGTGCAATATGGATGGTAGATAAAGGTATTTGTAATCTGAAATTATAAAAACAGCAAGGTAACTAATGATAAAAGTGAGCGTAAACGGTATTGCAATGGTAGGAAACAAGGCATAGGGTTCATACTTTCACTAGTGCAAGTTCTCTCAACAATAATAACATAGATAGATCATATAAAAATCCCTCAACATGCAACAAAGAGTCACTCCAAAGCCACTAATAGCAGAGAATAAACAAAGAGATTATGGTAGGGTACGAAACCACCTCAAAGTTATTCTTTCGGATCAATCTATTCAAGAGTTCGTACTAGAATAACACCTTAAGACACAAATCAACCAAAACCCTAATGTCACCTAGATACTCCATTGTCACCTCAAGTATCCGTGGGCATGATTATACGATATGCATCACACAATCTCAGATTCATCTATTCAACCAACACAAAGTACTTCAAAGAGTGCCCAAAAGTTTCTACCGGAGAGTCAAGACGAAAACATGTGCCAACCCCTATGCATAGGTTCATGGGCGGAACCTGCAAGTTGGTCACCAAAACATACATCAAGTGGCACATGATATCCCATTGTCACCACAGATAAGCACGGCAAGACATACATCAAGTGTTCTCAAATCATCAAAGACTCAATCCGATAAGATAACTTCAAGAGGAAAAGTCAATTCATCACAAGAGAGTAGAGGGGGAGAAACATCATAAGATCCAACTATAATAGCAAAGCTCACGATACATCAAGATCGTGCCATAGAGGGAACACGAGAGAGAACACGAGAGAGAGAGAGAGAGATCAAACACATAGCTACTGCTACATACCCTCAGCCCCGAGGGTGAACTACTCCCTCCTCGTCATGGAGATCGCCGGGATGATGATGAAGATGGCCACCGGTGAGGGATCCCCCCTCCGGCAGTGTGCCGGAACAGGGTCTCGATTGACTTTTGGTAGCTACAGAGGCTTGTGGCGGCGGAACTCCCGATCTATCTTCTCCGTTGATGTTTTAGGGTACGTGGGACTATATAGGCGAAAGAAGTCGATCGGGGGGAGCTCGAGGGGCCCACAAGATAGGGTGGTGCGCCCAGGGGGGCGCCCAGCTATCTCCTGGCCTCCTCGAGGAACTTCTGACGCGAACTCCAAGTCTCCCGGATCATATTCTTCCCAAAAATCATGCTGCCGAAGGTTTCATTCCGTTTGGACTCCGTTTGATATTCCTTTTCTTCGAAATACTGAAACAGGCAATAAAACAGCAATATGGGTTGGGCCTCCGGTTAGTAGGTTAGTCCCAAAAGTAATGTTAAAGTGTATAATAAAGCCCGTAATCATTCAAAACAGATAATAAAATAGCATGAATGCTTCATAAATTATAGATACGTTGGAGAGTATCAGGCTACTGTCTATACTGTGACATTATTTTTACACAATTACATTGCTTACCTCGAAGCCTGTTAGAAGGCTAGTGCAGGCTTTGGTTAGTCTGCTATTCGCGGACTGGATCCTCTCAATCAACGTACCCATAAGGGTACGGTGTGCTTCTACAATGGAAGCGCTTCCAGCAAAGTATCCGGTGCCTCTGGATGGAAGAGGTCACCGGCGGAATAGGCACGCCCCCTTCCTTCGAGAAGGGATACTTGCTTTATTCCGAAGCCGTATGGGTCTCCGGAATAGTATTCGATTGGGGGCCGAATTGGATATGGCCTCCACTGTCAGTCTCAATGGGGGCTTGCTCCCCCATGTGTCCGGCAGCCGAGGCCTCACCCTCCGGTGCCTCCTTGACGGCCTCCGGGTTCTCTCTCGGACCTGGGATCCTTCGGGACGATGCCTCGGCGTCACCCGTGTCCTGGGGAGAGGAGGCCGAGGG
Organism: Triticum aestivum; assembly: GCF_018294505.1. Classification (NCBI taxonomy): domain Eukaryota; kingdom Viridiplantae; phylum Streptophyta; class Magnoliopsida; order Poales; family Poaceae; genus Triticum; species Triticum aestivum. The sequence continues at coordinate 637,799,616 of NC_057813.1, forward strand.
AATGGTCCCGCTGTCCATCGCGGCCAGCTACAGCGAGTCCTCCGAAGATAAGGACCGATCGAGGTTGGACCGAGCCGGACTACAAATATATGATTCAAACATGACAAAACAATAAAATTGAAAGGTCGGATATACAAATGTGTCCGGATACTCATGGTTTGGCCAGGGGTTTATCCCTGGGTTGCCACTCCGAGCTGCTGCCAGTGGCTGCGGTGGAGCTGTCTGGAAGGGAAGTTTTCCCTTCTTGGATGCTTCAGCCTCCAAATGCGTGGAGGCCTGATACGTCCATTTTGCATCATGCTTTTATATCGATATTTATCGCATTATGGGCTGTTACTACATGTTATGTCACAATACTTATGCTTATTCTCTCTTATTTTGCAAGGTTTACACGAAGAGGGAGAATGCCGGCAGCTAGAATTCTGGGCTGGAAAAGGAGCAAATATTAGAGACCTATTCTACACAACTCCAAAAGTCCTAAAAATCCACGAAAGTTATTTTTGGAATTAATAAAAAATACTGAGCGAAGAAAATACCAGAGGGGGGCCACCCACCGTCCACGAGGGTGGGGGGCGCGCCCTACCCCTGGGCGCGCCCCCTGCCTCGTGGGCCACCTAGCAGTCCTCCGATGCCCATCTTTTGCTATATGAAGTCTTTCACCCTGAAAAAATGATAAGCAAGCTTTCGGGACGAGACACCTCCACCACGAGGCGGAACCTTGGCGGAACCAATCTAGGGCTCTGGCAGAGTTGTTCTGCCGGGGAAACATCCCTCCGGGAGGGGAAATCATCACCATCATCATCACCTTCGATCCTCTCATCGGGAGGGGGTCAATCTCCATCAACATCTTCACCAGCACCATCTCCTCTCAAACCCTAGTTCATCTCTTGTATCCAATCTTTGTCCCAAAACCTCAGATTGGTACCTGTGGGTTGCTAGTAGTGTTGATTACTCCTTGTAGTTGATGCTAGTTGGTTTATTTGGTGGAAGATCATATGTTTAGATCCTATATGCATATTAATACCCCTTTGATTATGAACATGAATATGATTTGTGAGTAGTTATGTTTGTTCCTGAGGACATGGGAGAAGTCTTTCTATAAGTAGTCATGTGAATTTGGTATTCGTTCGATATTTTGATGAGATGTATGTTGTCTTTCCTCTAGTGGTGTTATGTGAATGTCGACTACATGAAACTTCACCATTGTTTGGGCCTAGAGGAAGGAATTGGGAAGTAATAAGTAGATGATGGGTTGCTAGAGTGATAGAAGCTTAAACCCTAGTTTATGAGTGGCTTCGTAAGGGGTTGATTTGGATCCATATGTTTCATGCTATGGCTAGGTTTACCTTAATACTTCTTTTGTAGTTGCGGAGTCTTGCAATAGGGGTTAATCATAAGCGGGATGCTTGTCCAAGAAATGGCAGTACCCAAGTACCAGTCCACCCACATACCAAATTATCAAAGTAACGAACGCGAATCATATGAGCGTGATGAAAACTAGCTTGAGGATAATTCCCATGTGTCCTCGGGAGCGCTTTTCTCTATATAAGAGTTTGTCCAGGCTTGTCCTTTGCTACAAAAAGGATTGGGCCATCTTGCTACACATTATTTACTTTCATTACTTGTTACCCATTATGAATTACTTTATCACAAAACTATCTGTTACCGATAATTTCAGTGCTTGCAGAGAATACCTTGCTGAAAACCGCTTGTCATTTCCTTATGCTCCTCGTTGGATTCGACACTCTTACTTATCGAAAGGACTACGATAGATCCCCTACACTTGTGAGTCATCAAGGCCATTCTCTTCTTTCTCCCCCTAGTTTTGAAGTGATTTCCAAAATCTGGCCCATCAGTATATATATCCTGACTCTGTCGGTGTGACCGAGTGGAACAACTCGGTGGCACCGAGACGCAGAATCGCAAGCGGTTACTGCAACTCTGTGAGACCGAAGTGTTCTAATCGGTTGCACCGAGATTGAAACTTGATCAACCCACTAAAATCGGTGTGACCAAAATGGAGGAGTCGGTCAGACCGAAATACACGGAGAGGTTTTGGAAGTTTTAAGTCTATGACGAAACGGAACTCCGAGAGCTCCTCATACAAAGGGTTTGAATTTGACTTATCAAACTTTGTGATGTAGCATGAATAGAATTTGAGAAGAGGAAAGCATAGATAGCTAGAGGGAGTTATTAGGCATTCTTTTCCATCCATTTGGCAAAAAGAAGAAACTCCAAACAATCAAAGCAACAAATGGATGTTGTCGAATGAGAAAAATATGCAACCAACATGCTCACACAATAAAATAGCAAATGAAATATGTGGCAAAGCATGCACAATCACTCTAGCATCTATCAAGCAATAGACAATGACTAGGTCATCTATATATGAGTATATTGACTTAGGAGTCAAATGAGAACATTTGATCATAGGTCATACTCATCGTTTAAGCATAAGTGGGGTTACCACTTTTACATAAAGCATTGTTGTGTTCACACCATTAGAGTTGCTTTAACTCAATTCTTAGAGTAAAGCTCCCCATAGATGTGATATCTCCCCTAAGAGGGATCAACTAACCTTTGTTTTTGTCGATGATGACTTCATGTAGATATCGAAGATGTGGATGCTCATTGTTGATGTAGATCATTTGAAGCAATCCATTGGAGTGAGTTGCACTTTCAATACCTACATGGGTTAGTACCACAAGGAACAAACAAGGATATCCATAGACATAGAGTGAAGCACACACATGATGATGTCCATGAAAGCATTCAGTTACCTTGTCCCTTGTCTTACCAACAAGAGGGTTTGTGACTCCTTGAACTAGTGCAATATGTGGAAGTTTTTTGTACTTGTCCTTGCCAAAATAAATATGAGTGAAGTATGTTGGCGGAGTCACCCTCGAGAACTCTCTAGTTCTTCTTCTTCAGGATCCACATCATCTTGATAGGAATCCTTGGAGTTGTAGATGTACTTGATGAAGTAGAACTTGATGTAGTCTTGGGAACCCACTTATCCAAGGCCTTCAGAGCATCTTCAAATGCACCAATCTCTTCTTGAAGATTATCCTTGCCTTTTAGCTTGTGGTCTTGTGGTGGAAGATCATCTTGATCTTGTGTCCGCTTGAAGGAAGTAGGGTCATACTTCTCTTGCTGAGGAACAAATTTCGTCTTGAGGTATTGATATTCTTCCCACTCAACTCCATTGGCATTGAACTTTCGTTCAAAACAAACACCTTGATTCTTCCGGTGCCTTCCTTGCTTGTGTACAATTTCCTCAAATTGCTTACTTCCGCCAAGGCTTTTGTAAACACATTTATCTGTAATTCCCTTCAATAAGCTATTTTCTTGCTCAAGTGTAACTTGGCTAAGAGAATCATTAGTGTAATCAAGAGAACTACTAGAAGCAACAATACGGGATTTAGCATGATTATTGTTACTACTAGAAGAATAATCTTTCTTGTTCTTGTTGCTAGATTTTACTTGTGGCATGTAAGTAGAAGAGTAAACGCTTGGCAATGTAAGAAGAACTTTTCTTCCGAAGATCATCATTGATGGCCTTTAAGAACTCATGCTCTCGCTGAAGATTGAGCTTTTTGAAGCATAACTTCTCATGAGTTTTTAAAAGTTCTCGATGATCTTCTAAAGTAGTTTCATGAGCTAACTTAAGAGTGTTTAGTTCTTTAGTTAGATGCTCAATCTCCTTCTTATCATTTTCATTCATTTTATCTTGATTAGCATGATTAATTGATGTTTCATCATAGTATTCATCACTAGAGTTGTCAACAAGTAAATCATCATCACCTGGCAAGTCATCTTCATCACTATTGAAATCAACATACTCGGGGTGTGTTACCTTGGGGCCTTTAGCCATGAAGCATCTCCCAATTCCTTCATTTAGTGAATCAAATATGTCATAGGAGTTGGTTGACACAAGTGCTAGACCGGCAACACCTTCATCTTGAGTATATTCGGGGTCAGAGTGATAACTTCTCTCGGAGTGGTGGTGGGAGTCGGAGCCGGATACCCATGCACCAACATGAGCTTGATGTCTTCATTTTGTGTAGCTCCTTGATGACTTGTCCTTCCTTTCTGAATCCTTACTTCTTCGAGAGGTTCTTTGTTCATAGCGATCATCTCTACTCCTCTCTCTGGGAGGTGATTCTTCCCTTTTGCTCCTTCTTTTAGGTGAGTCTTCTCTTCTTTTTTAGGTAGCCGTACACTCATTGGAGTAGTGTCCGGGTCTTCCACAATTGTAGTAGTTTTGCTCATGACTAGAAGATCTTTTGTCATTGTAGGACCTTGACTTGGAACTTCTTTCCTTGCTTCTACTCTTGTAGAATTTGTTGAAGTTCTTCACCATTAAGCTCAATTCTTCATTGAAGGCTTGTTTCTCACTTGATGATGTAGGAGCATCACATGAGGCTTTGTAAGCACCACTAGACTTGTTGTGAAGCTCTTCTTTGTCCTTGAGTGACATCTCATGAGCAACAATTCTTCCAATGACTTCGGTTGGTTTGAGATCTTTGTAATTTGGCATCATTTGGATCAATGTGCACACATTATCATATTTTCCATCCAAGGCTCTCGAGATCTTCTTGATGATGAATTTTTCGGTCATCTCTTCACTTCCTAAGTCGGCAATCTCATTTGTGATGAGAGCAAGCCTAGAGTACATTTCGGCGACACCTTCACCACCCTTCATTTTGAACTTATCAAGTTAACTTTGAAGCACATCCAAATTTGATTCCTTGATGGAGTCGGTACCTTCGTGCATATCAATCAAAGTATCCCAAATTTCCTTTGCATTCTCAAGATGGCTGATTTTGTTGAATTCTTCAGGGCACAATCCATTGAAGAGGATATCACAAGCTTGAGGATTGTATTGCAACATCTTCATTTCTTCCGCGGTAGCTTCATGGTTTGGTTCTCTCCCATCAAAGAATTCACCTTGCAAGCCAATACACACAATAGCCCAAACGGCGGGGGTTATGTCCAAGAATATGCATTTTCATCTTATATTTCCAACTAGCAAAATTAGTACCGTCAAAGTAAGGACGTCTACGGTGGTAATTTCCCTCGCTAGATGCCATACTCTCCTAGGTTGTGAAACCAAGGCTATGATCACCAAAGCTATGGAAATCAAGGCAAATGGAGACCAAAGCTCTGATACCACATGTGGGATCGAAAGTATGTCTAGAGGGGGGGTGATTAGACTACTTGACCAAATAAAAACTTAACCTTTTCCCAATTTTGGTTCTTGGAAGATTTTAGCAACTTAGCACAAGTCAAGCAATCTCAATATAATTCAAGCAAGCATGCAAAGAGTATATGGGCAGCGGAAAGTAAAGCATTCAACTTGCAAGAAAGTAAATGGGGGGAGTTTGGAGGGAGCAAACGCAATGTTGACATGGAGATTTTTAGCGTGGTTCCGATAGGTGGTGCTATCGTACACCCACGTTGATGGAGACTTCAACCCACGGAGGGTAATGGTTGCGCGAGTCCATGGAGGGCTCCACCCACGAAGAAGCAACCTTGTCTATCCCATCATGGCCATCGCCCACGAAGGACTTGCCTCACTAGGGTAGATCTTCACAAAGTAGGCGATCTCCTTGCCCTTACAAACTCCTTGTTTCAACTCCACAATCTTGACGGAGGCTCCCAAGTGACACCTAACCAATCTAGGAGACACCACTCTCCAAAAGGTAATAGAGGGTGTGTTGCTGATGAACTCCTTGCTCTTGTGCTTCAAATGATATTCTCCCCAACACTCAACTCTCTCTCACAGATTTGGCTATGGTGGAAAGATGATTTGAGTGGAAAGCAACTTGGGGAAGGCTAGAGATCAAGATTCATATGGTAGGATTGGAATACCTTGGCCTCAACACATGAGTAGGTGGTTATCTCTCAGAAAATGAGTAGTGGAAGTGTAGGTTTGTTCTGATTGCTCTCTCCCCAAATGAAGAGTGGGTGGAGAGCTATATATAGACTCCACACAAAATCTAACCGTTACACACAGATTCCCAAACTCGGTGGGATCAAATCAGCAAACTCAGTCAGACCGATCCAGGTAAAAATGTTGATGTTAGGATTTTCGGTGGGAACAATACAGTCATCTCGATGGGACCGATATGCTAGGGTTAGGGCATAACGTAATCTCGGTGTGACCGATCACATAAACTCGGTGGGATCGATTTCAGTGATAGGTACATAGAGGGTTGGTTAAGCAAACTCGGTGGGACCGAAGTGTTACGAAAAGGAAACAGGGAGTTTGCAATGTAGACTCGGTGGGACTAATTTGCTCATTTTGGTGAGACCGAAATGTTACAAAAAGCAAAGAAAGAGTTTGCAATCCCGTCTCGGTGAGACCGAGATCCCTATCGGTGAGATCGAAGTAACTAGGGTTTGTGGCAATGGCTATGTCAAATTAAACTCGGTGGTGCCGGATAGATCAAATCGGTGGGACCGAATTTGGCTTTAGGTATAGGACATATCTAAAAATGAGAAAGTGGTTGAGGGTTTTAGAGCATATCACTAAGCATTTTGAGCAAATAAGTCATTAAGCAACACATCATCCCCTTTTAATAGTATTGGCTTTCCTATGGATTCATTGTGATCTTGGATCACTAAAATGGAAATGTACAGTCTTGAGCTTGTTGCCAATATATGTCCTTTGTATTTTGAGGGGTCCACATCTCTAGTCCATGACATGCCAATCATGAACTTTCTGAAATGATCATCTTGAAATAGCATTAGTTCAATGAAATATATGTTGTTAAGAATTACCAAACCCACCCAGGGATTAGTTGCACTTTCACCCCCTCAAGACGAGGAGGGAAAGAGGACAGCCTCCGAGAACCTGGAGGGGGCGACACCGAAGACGGGGAGGATGGTCCTCTCGGATAGTTTGGACTCGGAGTCCGAACACAACCCGGAGAGGGTACAAAGGGAGAAGCCCCTGGCTGAAACATAAGTGTCAGAAACTTACTCGTTCAATTATCACTTGAATCTGCCTGTGTCATGCCCAGTCCTTTTATGCTTTTCAGCCCTCTACGCGAGATCCCAATCCCCTCTTCTTCGGAGGGGAACTCTCTAGCCCCTGGAGAGGCGGAGAGTGACGGGCCCTCGCGCACTTTCTCCCCCCTACCATGGAGCACACCGAGGTGTCCTCCCAAAGGGCATCTCCGGGCGTAGGAGGAGTGGATAAGACCATCCGGAAGGCGCCCGAGGACAACACCTCGGACGCTGTAGAGCAGGGCACGGCGGCCTCCACGTCCATCAAGGGTGGGGGGCTTCAACAGTCTGGGCCCTTGCCGAACACCATCCCAGAGAGCAGCATGGCTCCAGGTTCGGACCAACATCCCCCTTCAAAAGAGGGGGGAGGAGCAGGAGCTCCATGGGCGGCCTTTGTCAATCCGGAGGCCGCTGACACTATGTAGGAGGCACTATAATGTGCCTCCATCGTGGAGGAACACCGCACCCTGCTGGCTGCGGTTATGGAAAAGGTTCGGTCTGCGAAGAGCGGACTGGCCGAAGCCTTCAACAGTGTATTGACGGGCTTTGAGGTAAGCGATGTAATATTCTTTACTAGCTTTATTTTGTATACACATATATGTGTTAGGCGAAACCCACGTGTAGACAGTAGCCCCTGAGACTATGTCCAGATTAGGACAATCTGGACAGAGGATCAAAACAGGTTGATAACGTGTCGTATATATTTGTGGACAGGCTTTGATGTTGACGGCTACTGCCCAAGCCGCAGAGATAGTGAAGCTCAATCAGAAGTTTTGGCTATCCGACGAGGAACTCGACCGCATCAACAAGCGGTTTAATGAAACCCAAGGTATGTGAAAGTGTTCCATATCCCAAAGTGATATTTGTATTTAGTCATGTACACTGACTAAAAATGTTATAAAATACTCGCAGTTGGCACAACCGAGGTCGAGTCCCTCAAGAGCGCCCTCACCGAAGCCAAGAAGGAGGCGGAGGTGAGCAAGGCGGCCGCGGACAAAGCGGACAAGGAGTTAGAGGAGGAGCAAACCACCCGCCGAAGACATGAGGCGTGGGTGGGGGAGGTTGAACAAGAGCTCAAGGACGCCATCACTAGGTGCAAGTCCTTGGAGCAGAAGAGTTCGGAGTAGACCTCCGAGCTCACCAAAGCTCTTGAGAGCATGAAGGAAGCCTGGGTTGATGCCCAGGGCGCACGCCAGGAGATCCAAGAGGCGAGGCAGATTGCGGCTGGTAAGGCCTTTATCATGCAGAGTAGATTTACTAGTAAGAGATATATTTTGCTGACCCGAGTTTGGAGTTCTCCCGGCGCCTTTGCATATCTGCCGAGGAGTATTGTGGATGCCGCCACATTCTTCCAAGCCAAAGAGGGGAGCTCGATGGAGAAGCTATTCTGGTCGCAGTACCTTGCGCAAGAACTCCCAGTACCCCTTAGTCACCAGCTGAAGCAGCTGTCCGAGCTGCATAGGGTAGCTGGACTGGACATGAAGGATGTGATTGTCCGTCTATGGCCGGCCGAGCCCATACTTAGCAGTCACTTCGACCTTGTGAAGTGGCTGGTGGATGCTCTTCCCCGGATCGATGCCCTCAAGCGATCGTCCTACATAGAAGGTGCTCGGATGGCCTTCGCCCGCGTCAAAGTTCAATGGGCGAAGATGAAGGCCACCGAAATTGCCACCACAGGGCCACCTGAAGGCAAGGAGCACCGATGGTCGGAGAAGTGCTTTGACGAGGTCCTCGAGGGAGCTCGCATTGTAAAGGGCCAGTGCTCAAAGGACGTCATATTTGAGTAGTTGAGCCCAGTCTGTAAGAGTCATGTAATGAACTCATTGTGTAAAATAGCTATGCTTATGCTTTATGATTAGTCTATCCTCCTATTTGGCCGTTTATATGTCTGAAAGTTTGCCCGTCGTCGGCTTCAGCCCCCACGTAAATATTACAAGGGTGTTCAGGAACGCAAACGTCTTGGTCCGATGTAGGAGGCGTCTTGCAAGGTGAACTAGGCAATCAAACTATGCGGCTTTAGTACTTTCACTTAGCCATAAGAGTCCATTGGTGGTGCTAAGTACTAGCCCCTTGTTGCATGAACGACAATCCGGAGTGCGGCGCCTTTGCAACGTGGCTGATCGAAAGCTCAGCCCCTCATATAACACGGCATAAATCGCGAACGATTTGTAGTACAACACTAAGTCACCGGATCGCTGACCTGCACTCACCTATCATGATAGTCAGTTTTTGGCTTTCTCTACTGAGGTACTTAACCGGACGAACCAGAAATACAATCACACTAGTTCTCCCTTTACTACCTTAGCCGAACTTGCAGAACGTAAGGTGGCAAACACAGGAGCCGGGCAACCCAACTGTAGACCAAAGACATGATTCGGAGCTGATGCATATAATGCAATATCCGGGGCGCCGAAGAGATCCCTAGAGGTGTTCAGACTTAAGAATTTTGCGGGGCCGAATATAGCCCCTGGTACGAAGGTCGTGGCAAACCATGTATGTCAGTCGAACGTAAGGGAGAAACACAGATGACAAGGTAATAATAGGACCCAACCTTTAAGGTGATAATCATCTGCTTCCTTTATATCTTTATTGATACGTCGACGACAGACAATGTCGTATGATATTAAGGTCACATTACATGCCTAGATAAAAAGGAGAAGGTTTTACATATGGGAAAGTCTAACACAGGGCCTAAAGATCATAGTTCGAAAAAGAAACTCCTGTGATGCCCTGCCGAATGTCTGCGCCTTTTCTCCTTAGTAAAAAGTCCTTTGAGAGGAGTATTTGATGATTGGGAAGCGCTAGCCTTAAAGGGATCTTCTACAACAACCATCTTGTGAGTAGGGATCTTGATGAACCTGCAATAAGAGGAAAAAGATATATGCGGTCCAAATAGGGTCGAGCCGTACAATGGACCTTTTTGGCAGTGTGCCTCCGGTGCCGCCCAAGGTATTTTTAGTGCGTAGTTATGTACGCGCAGTACACAAGCCGCCACCTGGTAGGGCGATCGGCGGAGGCCGAACTGCTAGTCAAGGTCCGGATTCGTTGATTTATCGCTATTAGGCACAGACTAGACTCGTTTGGATACGTCGTTGGCTTTATTGGCCGATGAACTGTTCGGCTTGATAAGGCCGCCATATACTTCTGTTGCAAGGGTCGCGGTATGCTCTTCGGTATGGAGTGAGCGTTCCATATTACCATTGACTGTAATAGTGCCACGAGGTCCGGGCATTTTAAGCTTCAAGTAAGCATAGTGCGGGACTATGTTGAAGCGGGCGAAAGCAGTTCGTCCGAGTAGTGCATGATAGCCACTGCGGAAAGGGACGATATCGAAGATTAACTCTTCACTGCGTAAGTTATCTGGGGAGCCAAAGACTACCTCCAGTGTAAGTGAGCCCGTACAACGGGCTTCCACCCCTCGTATCACACCTTTAAAGGTAGTGTTACTAGGCTTGATTCGTGATGGGTCAATGCCCATCTTACGGATAGTGTCTTGATAAATCAAGCTGAGACTGCTACCTCTGTCCATGAGGACTCTAGTGAGGTGGTATCCAACAATAATTGGATCAAGTACCAGGGCATCCGAAACCCCGTGACAGATACTCGTTGGGTGATCCTTGCGATCAAAGGTGATCAGGCAGGCTGACCATGGGTTAAACTTGGGGGCGACATGCTCTACAACATAAATGTCCCATAGTGCGCGTTTGTGCTCCCTTTGGGGATATGAGTGACATATATCATGTTCACTGTCTTCACCTCGGGGGGAAACAGCTTTTGACCCCCGGTGTTTGGCTGGCGGGGCTCGTCATCGTCTTTGCTTGGAGGTCCTTTTCCCTTGTGTTCAGTATTTATTTTACCGTCCTGTTTGAAAACCCAACAATTCCTGTTGGTGTGGTTTGCAGGCTTATCGGGTGTGCCATGAATCTGAAAGGGCCTCTCGAGGATTTTATCCAAGCTGGATGGCCCATCCTTGTTGCCTTTGAAAGGTTTCTTCCGCTGACCGGATTTAGGACCGATGAATCCGGCATTGACTACCGTATCATATGCGTCGTCGTTGTTGTTGTTCCGACGTTTGTTTTTATTGCGGCAAGGTTTACCATTGCCGTACCGCACCTCGGAAGTGCCGGCGTCACCCGAGCTGTTGGTTCTACGAGCCAACCAGCTGTCTTTGCCCGCGCAAAAGCGGGTCATGAGTGTTGTTAAGGCTGCCATGGTCTTCGGCTTTTCCTGCCCGAGGTGTCGGGCGAGCCATTCGTCACGAACGTTGTGTTTAAAGGCTGTTAAGGCTTCAGCGTCTGGACAGTCTATGATCTGGTTCTTTTTAGTTAAGAACCGATTCCAAAGTTTGCGGGTTGATTCGCTTGACTGCTAACTTATGTGACTCAAGTCGTCAGCATCCTGTGGCCAGACATAAGTGCCCTGAAAGTTTGCCAGAAAGCATCTTCCAAGTCTTCCCAGGTTCTAATGGAGTTTTCTGGGAGGCTGTTTAGCCAGTGCCTTGCTGGTCCTTTCAACTTTAGAGGAAGATATTTAATGGCATGAAGGTCATCTCCTCGAGCCATGTGGATGTGGAGAAGAAAATCTTTGATCCAGATGGCCGGATCCGTCATTCCGTCATACTGTTCGATGTTTACGGGTTTAAACCCTTCTGGAATTGGTGTCCCATGACCTCATCGGTGAATCATGCAATAGCACGGCCCCTCTATATCGTGCAATAGCGCGGCAGAGATCGGTTGACATATGAGTTTGGTTCTGATCCCGATTATGGTAGTAGTCGTCACGCCGGGCTTCATAGACATTATCTCGCACCGGGGTACGGCCCCTTGATCCGTAGATTGGTCTAGTCTGACCAACTTTATTGGCTAGGTCACGTTGCAAGTCATATGTCTATCCCGCAGCTGCTGTCTTCCTGCCTCTTCGGCGAGGAGGTGTGGGTTGGTGTTCTGCTTGATATGCCGCTTTATCCCGTCCACGTGGTGACCAGTCTGGTTGGTCTGCCTGATTGTACTTCGACAGTATTGGCTCAAGGGTTTTGTCATCGAACTGCGTTAGCAACTTGCGCTTAGGGTAACTTTTAACAGGTCGCTCGTGGTCGTATTCCTCAGCGGCTAGGACCTTAGTCCACCTTTCGTTAAGCGTATCTTGTTCGGCTTTGAGCTTCTACTGCTTATTTTTCAGGCTCCGGGCTGTAGCAATGAGCTGTCGCTTGAAGCGTTCTTGATCGAGGGGTTCCTCTGGGATGATAAAATCTTTGTCACCGAGGCTGACCTCCTCTTCGGATTCTCGCATATAGTTGATGTCCTCCGAATCTTCGTGATCAGCGTGTTCAGGACTATGTTCACCCTCTTCCCTCTCGTCTTGCTCGAACATGGGATCGACGGGGTATTAGGGATCTTCGGCATCATCTGGAGTCTCATTGTCTCAGGTGCCGGTGTTACTATCCTTCGCCCGACGCGATCGTGAGCGGCGCCGCTGACGTTGGCACTTTGGTGGTTTATCGACGGGTTTGTCTTTGTTAGGGTTCTGATTATCCTCGTCATCCTTTTTACCAGGAGTGTCCACCATGTATACATCATAGGTTGAAGTGGCCATCCAAAGCCACGTGATGGGTGGGACTTGTTGCGGCCCGACGTCTGCATCATGGTCCATACCGTCGATGTCTTTGGACGCGTAGTCCAGCATGTCGGTTAAATCCTTGACAATGGCTACTAAGTGGGTGGTGGGTGGGGCATAAAATTCCCCGCTCTCAGCCTCCAGCCCGAGCTGGGTACAATTTGGAGTAAGAGCCCCGGTGATGGCGGGAGTCTACATCAGTCCCAACGTTTCATCTAGGAGCGGAAACGGGACCGGAAACTGCAAATCTGCTGGGCTGACTTCGGCATGGTACACCTGATCGGATCCATTGAGTGCAGACCTTGGCAGTTCGGGATGGTTGCCCAGAGCCAAGTCTAAGATTGCATCTGGGTCTTTGGTCGGGAGTTCCACAAGGGGAAGAAGTCCGGCATGGCTCACGCTCCCGTCTTCGGACAAAGAGACCCGCCCCGGATCTAAGGCCGAGATGGGTATGAGTGTTGACCCCTGGACAGGATCTGACAGGGGATCCGAAGATTCCTCTTGGCGGGGACATAGAGTAGCGGCCGAGGCCGCGAACCCGTCGAAGACTAGGTCTCCTCGGATGTCAGCAACATAGTTCAGGTTTCCAAACCTGATCTGGTGGCCGGGGGCATAACTATCGACTTGCTCAAGGCGGCCGATCGAGTTGGCACGAAGCACGAAGCCACCAAACACAAAGACATGTCTAGGGAGAAAGGTTTCCCTGGACGCAGCATCATTGCTGATGAAGAGGTGAGCCATCGATCCTTCTATCGATGATACAATGGAGCTCTTAATGAAAGCACCAATGTCGGTGTCAAAACCGGCAGATCTTGGGTAGGGGGGCCCAAGCTGTATGTCTGAGGACCGAAGGTAACTATGGACTAAGAACACAATGTTTACCGAGGTTCAGGCCCTCTTAATGGAGGTAAAAACCTACTCCTACTTGATTATATTCGAGGGTATAGGGGTTACAAGAGTTGATCTACCACGAGATCGAATTGGCTAACCCTAGATTGGCTAGCCTAGCAATGTTGTGATCCTGCCTCCAATCTACCATCCGGTATATAGAGACACCAGAGGGGCTTAGGGTTGTACAAAGTCGGTTTTACAGAAAGGAATAACATATCCGGACACCTATACTTGTCATCCACGCATACGGGAGTCTCTACCGGACATGAGAGGTGATCTTCTTTCTTGTATCTCGACGGCCCATCAGTCCGGCCCACATCCAATAGATCGAACGCCCGAAGACCCCCTAGTCCAGGACTCCCACAATCGCCTAGGCTAACGATTTTACTAAGGTTTCTTTGCCCGGTTTGGATAGTAACCTCTCGATTCAGCCCTGCATTCTCTACCATATCATTTGCTTGATGTACTCAAATTCCCTACTTGGGGCAACACCAGCATGAACTGGTAACCACAAATATCTTTTACAACGAGACTCATGAGGGATACCGAGGATATGTAGGACCTCACTTTTAACCGCTGTTGTTGTGCCCTTGATGAAGGTTGCCAATGACTTATTCTTGTTTATCATTTGACCTGACTGGGACTCATATAAAGCCAAGATAGGCTGCAGTCTATCTGCACCTTGAGAAGTTGCCTTCATCACTATAAGGGAGTCATCCACAAAGAAGAGATGGTTTATCTTGGGCGCCCCATTACAGATTTGGATGCCCTGAATAATATCATCTTCCTCCGCTAGTCGCAGCAGGGTTGAGAAGCCTTCAGCACACATGATGAACATATATGGGGACAGAGGATCCCCTTGTGCAGCCCTCGCTCGGGCACGAATAGATCGATGAGGTTTGAAAGGATCTAGACAAAAACTAGAGGGGGTGAATAGGCTTTCTAAACTTTTATGGATTTGGATTTATCCTAATGCGGAATAAACTAAACGGATACTTTTCAAGCACAAATCCTAAATATGCTAGGCTCAAATAAGTGCAGCAACAACCTATGCTAAACAAGATAGGCACTTTAAGGAAACTAGCAAGCACAAACTATATCACAAGATATGGAAATGTAGGAACAACTAAGCAATTCAACTAGCACAAGATATATCAATATTAGCAAGTATGAATTGCGGAAAGTAAAGGGTGTGGGTATGAGATAACCACAATTGAGTCGGGGACGCGGATTTATCCCGAAGTTCACACTTGTGAGAGTGTTAATCTCTGTTAGAGCGGTGCCGAAGCCAAAGTTCCGGGGCATCACCAAGTGACTCACCATATTCTCCCTTCCGAGTCACCCCCAACAGATGAGCCTCGGTTCACTCGTGGCCACCACACCTTTACAATCTTCTCCGGAGCACCCCACAACCACGGAAGCTTCCGGAGAAACTTGACCACCTAGGCCACTTCACACCCTTCCCCGGAGCACACCACAAAAGGAAGCTTCCGGAGGAACCTTGTCCACCTAGGCCTCTTCACAAACTTCTCAAAGATATCACCAAACCGTCTAGGAGGCGAAGCCTCCATGAGTAATCAACTCACGGGCTCTCACTCGAATAAATCAATGCGGGGAGCTCAAACCAATGCAACAAATGCAATGCAAGGTCAAGTAATAAATGCTCAACTCACTCTTTCAATCTCACAAGATGCAACTCAAGAAAGTGGGAGATTCAAGAGAGGGGATGCAATGGAGGAAATCAACAAAGGACTCCAAGATCCATCCACAACCCCCCCCCCCTTCACTTAGAGGGGAGATAGGGCTTTGGGAGAGGTGGTAAGTGGATCAAAATCATGTTTAGAATCTATGTGAACCAACTCCAAACCGGTGGGGTTGAAGGGCTCTTATATAGCCAACTTCCAAAACTAGTCGTTGAGGCTCCAACGGACACTTCTTGGGGACCCTGTGCCCATGGTACAAGCCTCGTGCGCACGGAGCCCCGTGCCCATGGCCTCAAATCCCGTGTCCACGGGGTACCCAAAAACATCATGCAGCAACCCACTAAAACATGCACAACTTTGACATACGAACTCCGAATTCAATGGTCTTGGGCTCGTTTTAAAGCTATGGAAAAGATCAAGGTCCTCACATAGAGAACCACCCAAGATCAACAAGAAAGAACAATGAAAATTATGCAAATATTTGAGCTCTCTACATGCAACGTGATCAAGCAACTTGCCCGAAAGACTCTCTTGATAGTACGGATATCAAACCTATAACCCGGTCTCCCTCCAAGCACCATGAGACCGACAAAATTAGGAAAACATAGCTAAGGTATACCTTTGCCTTGCATATTCCACTTGAGCTTGATGATGACTTTAATGCTTGCCTCAATTTGGAATCCTTTTCTTGTCCACAATCACTTGGTGAAGATACTCGAAATGCTTCCTCATATTGCAATGAGGGAAGCCTTAAGTTAAGCCCATCTTCACATGCACACTATCATGATTAGGACCACAAGCTTGAAAGCATATAACCTCCGGCTTCTCATCTTGCACTTGGACTCCTCGAACCCGATGACCATCACCACTTGATGTCATCCACACATAGGCTACTTGAAATCTTTCCTTTTGATGCAAGCCCATGAGAACCACCTAACCCACATAGACATACCAAACACATAGCATGGGTTAGGTAGCAAAGCACAATTCACATTTACTTACCATACCACTAGATCACTTGATCCCACATGGTACAAAGATTGCGCTTTGAGAGTTGACCATCTAGATTATCTTCGAGCTTCATCTTGGTCAACCAACATCTTTACTTCATGTCTCATCTTGGTTTCTTGAAAGCCACAATGAACTCTTCATTTCCCTTCATTGCTCCAAGACTGTATCACCAAAGACTCTTTCATGACCATATCAAGTTCAACTATAATACCATCTTGGTCACCACATGCTCTTCTAAAACTCCATCGTAATCTCTTGAGAGGCATAATGAATTCTTCACTCTAGTTGCTTGCTTCAAGACTTGATCAACCGAAAACCCAACACATGAGCTTGCCATGATCTTGTCTTGAAACCATAACTTGAATTCTTCTATTTGTTTATACTCTCAAGCTCTTGATCCTTAAAAGCCCACATATGTCAATCTTTGAGATCCTCTAACGAACTCCACCTTGAATGTATTTGGTTAGACATTAAAAATCAATCTTGATGGCTTCAACATAAATCCCCAAAGACCAACTTGAAACATCACTGGATATGGGACCTCGAGTGCCAAAACCTAGGCCCCGTGGGCACGGGGGTCAGGGACCCCGTGCGCACGGGGTATCTAGAGAGTTGATACTCGACCCCGTCTGCACGGGGGATCAGGAGGCCCGTGCACGAGGTATACAGAGAGGGATACCATGAGGACTTCTTTGAATGTTTCGATGGCATTCTTCCCACATAAATCCAACATGCTTCATGCATCACTATGCAACATTTCTTCATATAGGATTCAATGCACTTGATGCTCCATAGGAATTGTCCATGAATTCCAAAGCTTAGAGCAAATATATCTTCATATATATGGACTTCATCGTTGATTCCATCTAATATCCTTGATGCACCATCTATGGACAATACCTTCAAATATATCTCAGTGAAAACATTCGTCCATAGAGATTGTCATTAGTCACCAAAACCACACTTAGGGGCTACATGCCCTTTCAAGATTTCTATTCACTTTCACTCTATATTTTACCGATCTAACGCACTTCATAATAGTGCCAATTCACACCTCTCCGAACCCCATCTTGCGCATCATGCACTCCAAGAATTCCCACTCAACACGGTCATATGCTTTGCTCATGTAAAGCTTGACCGCCACAAGTCCATCACGACCCCCCTTCCTCTTATGCATCAAGTGGTTGATCTCATAAGCCAACAACACATTATCGGTAATCAACCTTCCCGGGATAAAGGCTGATTGGGTCGATGAGATAATCTTTGGGAGCATTTCCTTTAATCTATTTGCTAAGACCTTGGAGATCATCTTGTACAGAACGTTGCAAAAGCTAATCGACCTGAACTTCGTTACCCTCTGAGGATTATTATTCTTTGGTATAAAGACGATGGTGGTTTCATTCCATGACTCGGGCATAGGATTACCATTAAGCACCCCCAACACCTCTTCTTGCACCTTCATTCCCACCAGCTCACAGAACTTCTTATAAAACACAGCAGGCATACCATCCAGTCCCGGTGCTTTCAAGTCTCCAATTGACTCTAGAGTTTTTTTTCACTTCCTCTCCTGAATAAGGCCTGATGAGACGGGCATTGATCTCAGGGGTGACCACGGTGGGAAGCGCTTGCTTAGCTTGCCTTGTTACCAGCGGTTTCCAACTTTTTCTTCTCGAGAGCGAGCGAGCCAAATTGCCTAGCGAGGTAAACTGGCAAGGGATCCAAATAGATATATGCTATTTGACACATTTTGCATCGAACAGGCGCCGTTTCACATCGAGTTGGAGATCGAGCGCTGACTTAGGCCAGCCCATTAACGTGTTGAAAAACAACGTTTCTGGTTTTGGGGAACTTCAAGAGTTTACCAGCTGGTTTTTTCTGGACATGGGAACCTTCTAGAAGATTCCTTGAACCAGCTTTTCTGTTTCTTCTTGGTTTTTCATGGGTTTTCCTTTTTTTTCTTTGTTTCCTTTTTCTCTTTATTTTTCTTCTTTCTTTTTATTTTATTTTCCCTCTCTTTTTTTTAAAGTTTATTTTTATTTTTTAAAATCATATGATGAAAATTATTTGGAAACTTTAAAAAAAATCATTTGTGCTTTTGAAAAACTTTCATTTTTTAAAGGGTCATGTTTTTAGAAATTGTACATAAATTCAAAAATTGTTTGCATTTTAAAAAATGTTCGAAATGTTTTTGTGCACATTTATCAGAACTTTTCAAATAATGACTAGGATTTCAAAAATTGTTCCTGTTTTAGAAAAACTGTTCAAATTTCAAAAAATGTTCTTGTTTAAAAAAAATCAGGTATTCAAGAATTGTTCGCGGTTCAAATTCTTTTGGGATTTTGATAATTGGTATCCATTTCAAAGTTAGTTCTAAAAATTCAAAATATGTTCATGATTTTAAATATTCTCTCCATTTTGAAATTGTGTTCACAAATTTGAAAAATGTTCATGTTTACGAAAAAAGATCGGTAATTTCAAAATGTGTTTTCCATTTCATAGAATTGTTTGTAAGTTTAGAAATAATTCAAATTTTGGAATATTGTTCGGGATTCTTCAAAACATTGTTAAGTCTGCTACCGCTATTGGTTTTTAACTTTTGCAATGTAAATTTGTCACATGATATATTCGGTCATAGAGGCTAGCAGCGACCGCACGTTAATTGCTAGTCGCATGTTCGAATCCCAGCTGCGCGACTTAACTTTTTGCGATTTTCTGACCATCGCGTTCGTGGTGCGCCGCAATGGGCTAGCCCCACCAAATGCACCCTGTACGACAGGGCGTGTATTTGCCGCAGAATAGAAGCTCGACACACACGGGCGAAGCACGACTGGGCTGGCCCACCGACGCAAAAGCAGCTTGATTTTCTTGTATCACGCGACCTAAAAAACCTGAAAAACAAATAGGCGACACTAGGATTCGTAACAAGATCTTGCCCACACCAGAACGCAGACCGCGATCACTTAGCCAGTCCACCACAAAGTTGCTTCTTAACATTAAACTCTATAACAACATACAACAGGGTTGAGATTTTGGGAAAAAACCATTTTAGAAGCATTTCTTGATAATTTCAAACAATTTGAAATGCCGCATATATTTTTTGATATCCCAAGCTTTTTTCTGAAAAAATGTGAACAATTTTTGTAATCCAAATTTAGAAAAAAAACCACCATTTTTTGCAAAACCTAACAATTTTGGAAAACATGAAAATTTTATGACATTGTGATTTTCCTAAAAACAAGAAACATTTTTTAAACACAAACATTTTTCTGAAATTGTGAACACATTTCGAAATGAGAACATATTTCTAAATTGCTGGCATTTTCTAAAATATAAACATTTTATGAGTGACTTACAAAAAAGATTTTTGAAAAGGAGAACATTTTTTGAAATTCCTAAAACTTTTTAAAACATGAAACTAACAAAATTTGAAAATGACAACTTTTTTTAATTGATGAACATTTTTTCAAACACGAACATTTTCTGAAATTGGGAACAAAATTTGAAAATAAGAATATTTTTTAAAATTCCTGAAAGACTTTTTAAAACAGGAACATTTTTTGCAACTGCGAAAAATTTGAAAATGAGATTTTTTTTTGAAATTCCTCAAAATTAAAAGAAAAAATTAAAACGAAAAACAAAAAGAAACAAAAAGGCATAGAAGGGGAAATAGAAAAAACAGTTCAGGCACCTCTTATAATGATCCCAAAACAACAAAAAACGGCTGGGAACCGCCTAGAATATTCCAAAACCGGAATCGCGCAAACATTTGAACGGGTCGGCCCATCCGAACTGTCGTCGATCTGCCCCTGTGCGTGCGTTGTCCCGAGTACTTGCCACAAGCGGCTAATAGGAACTACCCCTCCTATATGGCGCAGCGCGCGCCACGGGGCATTTCCCATTTGGCGCTGCAGGCGCCGGTTATAGTTGTTTTCGCAAACCGGCGCCTGCAGCGGCGCGTACTGGGCTTGGCCCAACTATCATATTCCCCCCTGTTTTGAAATTTAAAAAATGAGACCCAGGCAAATATGCAAAGCGATCTATCCGTTATTAGCCAGCTCCACGAACCACTACGCCACCCACCTGACTGGTGAACACAACCTGCTTTCCGTCTTTTTATACACACACGAAACACCATCTATGTTTTCTGTGTTTTTTCCACTTTCTTTTTCTGTTTCCGGTTTTCTTTTTTACTTATATGCATAAAATATTTACAAATAGACATTGTTTTTTTCTATTTCGATGAACTTTTTTTAATTTCATTGAACTTTTTTTAAGCTCAGTAATTTTTTTTCAAAAATGAATGAACTTTTTATCATTTTGATGAACTTATTCTAAAAATCAATGTACTTTTCTAAAATCTGATGAACTTTTTTCGATTTAATGAACTGCTTTCTTCAAATCCAATGAACTTTTTTTGATTCGATGAATTTTTTTCTAATCCAATGAACTATTTTAAAAATCCAATGACCTTTTTTCGATTTGATGAACTTATTTTTTCAAATCCAATGAACTATTTTTAATTCAATGAACTTTTTTTAATCCGATGAACTTCTTTCAAATCCGATGAACTTTTTTGAAAATTGATGAACTTTCTTCAGATTTGTGAACTTTTTTGTTCATAATCAATGAACTTTTTTAGTAATAGATGAACTTTTTTTCACAAACATATTCAAAATTATGAAAAACGGAGGCCAGTCTTTTTTCCTAAACCAGCAGCACAGCACAGCACATCCTTTTTGAACTTTTTTCACATTCGGTGATTATATCTTTCACATTCGATGAACTTTTTTCAAATTTGGTGAACTTTTTTAAAATTTGATGATCTTTTTCTAAAATACGATGAACTTTTTTTTCTGAAATCGATAAACTTCACATTTTCTGAACTTTTCTTATCGAACTGGATGAACCTTTTTCAGAAACGATGATCTTTTTCAATTCGTGGACTTCTTCCAAAATTTGATGAACTTTTTTTCATAATTTTTTTTGTTAGCTGTGCTGCGTAATAAATAATGCGGTTACGATAGTTCTTAAAGCATTCGCGTTGGTCTTAGTCATGGTCGTCTAGAGGTTGTGGTGGTTAGCTGAACAATTGATCAACGCAGGCACGTGAGTTTGAGTCCTTGTACTAGCATGTTTTTGCGAAACTTTTTTCACGAAGCAGCTTCTGCGCAGGTGCATTTCTGGGCCGGCCCACCTGGCGTTGCTGCAGGCGCCGGTTGACTTTCCCGGCGCCGAACGCGCGGATTAGGAGCTCCCGCGCCAGGGGAATTTCCTATTTGACGCTCTCTGCGTCAAACTGCCGGCGCTTCGCACAGGCGAGCGACCCAGCAGCGACGAGATGGGCCAGCCCACTTTTGCGTAGACAGTGCACCTACTTCAGCCGGTTTTGGGAACCTTCCAGAAGGTTCCCTGAACCGGTTTTTATCAGTTTTTCTATTTCTTTTTTTTAATTTTCGGTTTCTGTTTCTGTTTCTTTTTCTTCTTTCTTTTTTATTTTATTTTTTTCGTTTACTGTTTCTTTTTTTCTTTTTCAAGGTTATTTTATCTTTTAAAAAAAATCATGTTCGAAAATTGTTCTTACTTTTAAAATACATTTGAAATTTCAACAAATGGTCCTTTTAAAATTATTCATAAATTCAAAAAATGTTTGAGATTTTCAAAAATTGTTCTCATTTTCCAAAATTGTTGCTAATGTTTTTCTTCAAAATTATCACCACTTCCCAAAAAATGTTGGGCTGTTAATTGTTTTTCCCATTTTCAAAATTTGTTCGCAAATAGCAAAAAATGTTCACGTTTTATTTTTTTTCGGAATTTTAAAAAAATGTCTCAATTTCATAAATTGTTCACAAGTTTTAAAAAATGTTCATATTTTCAAATTTTGTTCAATAGTTTCAAAATATGTTCGCATGTCCAAATTTTGTTTCAAATTTGGAAAAATGTTCCCGTTTCAAGAAATCTTCATGTTTTCTATTTTTTTCTTTTTTCCAACAATGTTCATTTTTTAAAAAAATTGTTCAGAAATTTGGAATGTGTTACGTCTCCGAATTTTGTTTTGGAACTTTTCATGTTTTTATCATTTTCAGAGTTTCAAAATTTTTCTAATGTTTCATAAAATTTTCACAAGTTTTAAAAATGTTCATATTTTCAAATATTGTTCAGGAGTTTCAAAATATGTTCGCATCTCCAAACTTTGTTTTCGAATTTGGAAAAATGTTCCTGTTTCAAGAAATCTTGATGGTTTTCTAAAAAAATGTGTTTTTCGGAAATGTATTTTTAAAAATATGTTCAAAAATTTGTTCGCAATGTATTTTTAAATATTTTTGGTGTTTGTTTTCTTTTTAATTTGTCTCTTTTTCCTTTTCAAGTTTATTTTTCTTGTCGATCTTTTTTGCAAATTTCAAATATCGTTTAGAATTTCAAAAATGTTCTCATTTTGTAATTTGTTCACAAATTCAAAAAATGTTTGTGGTTTCAAATTTTGTTGACAATTTCAAAAAATGTTCTCATTTTCAAAATTTGTTCACAAATTAAAAAGTTGTTCGGGGAGCTATAAATAATGTTCAGGCTTTCAAAGTTGTTCGGAATTTAAAAAATGTTTGCTTTTTCAAAAAAAATCACAAATTCAAAATACTTTTGTAGTTTCTAAATTTTGTTTATCCATTTCGAATTTTTTTTGAAATTCGAAATTTTATTTGTGTTTTAAAAAATGTTGACGTTTTAAAAATAAAGATTTGGAGCTTCGAAAAGAAACTCTACCTTGGCTTGTTCATGTCATTACAGTACACAGCCCGGTCGCTACAGTACATCTTTGAGCTGCCCCGTCCGTTGTGATTTTAGAATTCCGTGGTGTATAGCAATTACTAACGATCTGTCAGCTCGAGTGGCTAGCGAGATGCATTCAGTAGCCAGAGGTGGCGAGTTTGATCCCCCACGGGGGCGCTCTTTTTTGACACATAGGACCTCCCCGCGCCAGGGAGCGGACTCGCGCGCACCCGCTGCCCCCGCGTGCCCACTTTGGGCTGACCCATGAGTGGCAGCGGGAAGCCCCCTATTTGTCTTGTTTCGTTTCTGTTTTTTGGTGTTTATGTAATTCGGGATTTCAAATACTTTTCCAAATTCAAAAATTGATGCAAATTTAAAAAAATTCGTGGAGCCAAAATATGTCCCTGAATTGGAATAATGTTCATGCATTTAAAAAAATGCTCGAGCATGTTTGTTATTTCAAAAATAATGCAAGTGAATTTGGATTTTGATGAAGAATTTTAAAAATTATCGCGAACAAATTTTGAATATGATTAACATTTTTAGTCAGATGATTTTTTTTTGACTAAACATGGATGAACAAATTTTGAATTTGATGAATTTGTTTTGAAATCAACGAAAAAATTTCGAATTTTATGAACATGCTTTTAAATGATGAATAAAATTTGAATAAGGGGAATAAATTTAGGATTTTGATGGAAAAAATTAAATACCGATGAACAAAATTTAAGTTCGAGGAACATTTTTTTGAATACGATGAACAAAAAATATGTCTGTGGATTTGAAAATAAAGTTCACGAAAAAGGGTGAAAAAGTAAAGATGAAAAAGAAAAATAAAAACAGAAAATAAAAAAGAAAAGAAAAGAAAAAACTAATGGAATACAGAAAAATAAAAAAAATAAAAAAATAAAAGAAAAAAACACAAAAAGCCGGCTCAGGGAAGGTCCTAGAACCTTCCCAAAACCGGTTGGGGGGTAATCCCGAATTTAATGGGCCGGCCCATAGAAATTCCATCGACCAAAGCGTTTGGGGGGGGGGGGGGGGGGGGAGCGTGCTATATCGATAGCCATCGACCAAAGCGTCGTATAGGAATCACCATACGGGAGCCCAACCTAAGAGCATTTAGTAGATCCCTTAAAAGCCAACCCTTAGAAACACGTTTAAATGGCCCTTTATACCGTTTTTACGGTGCAAAACTTGGCCGAAAAAGAACAGATACCATATTACGAATTGTATCTGGAACAATACAACAAGCAATCGTCCCGCTCTGGCCAAACCCATCCCGCTCCGTCCGTGCTCCCCCCGCTGCACGGCGCCTCGACCGTGCCCGCCCCCGGACGCCACTCGCCCCTGCCCGTCTAGCAGCGGCCATGCACGCCCTGGCCCGACCGCGCCCCGGCCACGCCCGCCGCCGCCGCACTCCACCCCGGCCATGCCCTCCCCTGCCGCGCCTCCCCCGTCCCGGCTACGCCTCTCTCAACCTTCTCTGACGACGCCCCACCTTGAGTCGGGCCGCCAACGGCCTGCTCCACCCCGCCCGTGGCCGGCCTCGCCTTGGAGGTGAAGGTCGAGCCGGCCACAATTTGGACCGGCAACAACAAATTCCGGCATGCGGCGACTTTTTCCGATGTGCAGCGACGGATTCCGGCGAGTTTCGTTTTGATTTGGCCAGTTCCGCGGCGGCGCATCTTCTCCAACGAGGTTTGATTGTTTACGGGTTGAACTGTATACTGCCTTTCAATTTGTACATATGAGGATCTCACGGATGGAGTCTTGGTGCCCCTTAAAAACATTACGGGGTCTGCTAGGGACCGTTCTTTCGACTGAAATTGTAAATGCCTTATTTTTTACGGGTTTAACCGCTTTTAAGAGGCACCGCATAACAGACTCAGAAAGATTATAAGAAAAACACTTGGAAAAAAATGACTCGGAACAAGAGGGAAAAAAAATACTTGCGTGGCAGAAAAGGAGGAACCGAGAGAAAAAGCGGCTGCAAATCAGCGGCAGCATGTGTCCCTGAGCACCTGTTAACCTGGAGAGACAAAAATGTAATACAAATGTATATCTGCAGGAAAACAAAAAGTCTTGTCAAGCCTATACTGCAGTCTGCAGGTGGAAACCTACACTATCCACTAAACAGCTGCTCTGAATCTACCTTCTTAACATGACAAAACAAACAAAAATGAATGCATCAGACGTTTGGGACCAGACCGGCAAACAAGAAGAGAATAGCAAGGTTGAGTGGAACGCCAGGGCGCACAGACACTATAATCTGATGTTCTAAATATCTATGATGAGCAAAAACTACCACAGGACCAGCACAAACGTAATCACAGGATAAGAACATTTCGTGTTAACAAGAATTAAGATTCAGGTTCACTTATTAATGACATAGACCAAGCTGCTCAAAGGCAGCTAAGATAGCATATGTTCTCACAGGTGGCACATGAATAAAGATTTTCAACCTGGGAATAGTGTGTAATCCAATCCAAACCCAGTCCAACCCATACGTTCACAAATCCACCAGCCAAACCAAACGAATACAAACTATTAGTGCTAGAATCCAAACCAAACCAAATTGTTTGTGTTTTCAAGTCAAACCCATCCAATCCATTCCTCAAACACGGTTTGAGTCCAAATTTCAAACTATGGACACATGCATATCTGCACACAAATCATGGCCCGTACCGGCCGGCGTGGCGAGCGCTATAGTAATCCGCGTCGTACGGGCCGGCGGCGGAGGGTTGGCGTGTGAGGGGCGCATGGAGGCACGCCGGGCTGGCACGAGCACCTCGTCGGAGCGTCGAAGCACGCCGTAGGGCCGGGCTGCCATGGACATTGTCGTCGTGGTCGCATTGACGCTTGGCATCGGCGTCGTGCGCGGCCGGGATGCGCTTGACCGTAGCACTGGAGGTCAACATGCGCTTATGCTGCTGCTTTGGCACATTATGGGCAAATTTGACAATTTTGACCTATGAATAAAATCATTTCACAAAATAAATTGCT
Source organism: Triticum aestivum (assembly GCF_018294505.1). Lineage (NCBI taxonomy): Eukaryota > Viridiplantae > Streptophyta > Magnoliopsida > Poales > Poaceae > Triticum > Triticum aestivum. Next base: position 637,825,616 of record NC_057813.1, read on the forward strand.
TCTAAAAAAATTTCACTCAGCTGACCTTTTTGAGTGGCGCCCGACACGAAGGCGCCACACTACACTGTGCAACACCTGACTGACAGGTGCTACATGCCTGGCCAGCGTCTGATTGAAATTTTGATTAGAGGGGAAAGGGATTACGTAGGTGTAGCATTTTTGGCATCACGTTGAGCGGGCGTATGTAATTCCTTTCTCCACTAATTAAACTGCCCCTCCCCCCCCTCCCCCCCCCCCTATTTCAAGGGCGGGCCCGTGTGCTCAACTAAAACCCAATAAAAATCTGCCAAATCAGACCATACGTAAGGTACATAAGAAACATTATGTAGGTGTAGCATCTCTCACGCGATGCATGTCTGGTTCGACAATTTGGTTGCTGTCTATGGATTACGGATTGAAACCGTTTGAGACTGATGGGTCTCTGTCCAGACTAAATCGAACCAATCCAATAATAGGTACAAACCCAGACCAAACTAAATTAATTCAAGGGATTAGCCTATTTTATCCAATCCAAAAGCAGTCCAACAGAAAAACTGACTGAAACTATAGTTTCAATTCAAACTATTCACAGGTCATCAAGGAGAGAGTTGCGAACCAAACTTCTAGGGGCTCAAAGAACTCACTGGCCACCACGAAGGCGGAGCACCAGGTGGAGAGTAGACTCCTTCTGAATGTTGTAATCCGTCAGAGTGCAACCATCCTTAGCTGCTTGCAGGCGAAGATCAGACGCTGCTGATCCGAGGGATACCCTCCTTATCCTAGATCCTGGCCTTAATATTGTCAATGGTGTCAGAAGACACAACATCTAGGGTAATGATCTTGCCGGTCAAGGTCTTCACAAAGATCCGCATGCCTCCACAGAGGTGAAGTACCAGGTGCGAATGTTGTAATCATCAAGGGTGCGTCCATCCTCAAACTGCTTGCCTGCAAAGATTAGGCGCTGATGGTCCGGTGGTATGCCCCCCTTATCCTGGATCCTCGCTTTGACATTGTCGATTGTGTTGGAAGACTCAACCTCGATAGTGATGGTCTTGCCAGTGAGTGTCTTCACAAAGATCTGCTTTGTAAGAGGGTCTCCAAATTATCTTGTAACGTTCGGCCGTGTACTATGATGTTTGCATTATATATAAAGCGGGGCAAACTGGAAACCTGCAAATTTTATGGGTGTTCGTTTTGATGGACAGTGTTGAAGATGCCCTAGTGCGGGAAAAGGAAACCTGCAACATGTTATTAGCAGGAAAAGGAAACCTGCAATCTGCAGATTTCGCTGAACAGCGGCTTTATATAGACGATCTGAACATCGGCAATACAACAATCACCCAACTTATTTAATTTCAGACGAAATCATGCCGGTGTGCATCGCTAGACCTGCAAACAACAACACACGCAAGTTCAGTGGCAGACTGGAAACGCCACGACCTGAACATCTATGATGATGTTCCCGTATCAAGAAGAATTCAGGGTATGCCTATTTCATAAATTAGATGTTTGGAACTGACCAGTAAAAATGGAAACACCAAATCTGAAGTTACGATCTTTGATACCCCCTCCATCTCAGTTTACAAGTCTTGCACGTGTACTTAGGTCGTTAATTTGACCAACTTAATAAGAGGCATACATTACAACAAACATATCATTAGAAACGTTAAATATTCTATTTTCTAATGATAAATTTTTTATGTTAAACAATTTATTTTATAAGTTAAATTGATGATCTAGATACACGTGCAAGACTTGATGGAGGGAGTAGCAAAAAAGACCACAGGACCAACACAACACAGGTCTTCAAATATCAAGAGGACTGAGGTCAACTTATTCATAACATAGACCAAGCAGCTGCTCAAAGGCAGCATCAGATGTTCTCACAAATTGCACACGGATAAAGCGGTGCAGAAACGACACATGACACAAACTTCACGTAACCAAAAGACGACGTCGACGAACGAAGAGGCCACCAGGCTCAACAGACATGCGAACCAAACTTCCGGGAGCCCAAAGAAATTCACTGGCCACCACGAAGACAGAGCACCAAGTAGAGTATAGACTCCTTCTGAATGTTGTAATCGGCAAGGGTGCATCCGTCGTCGAGCTGTCCGGGTGATGCCTTCCTTGTCTTGGATATTCGCCTTCACGTTGTCAATGGTGCCCGATGATTCAACCTCCAAGGTGATGGTCCTCAAGTTGCTTGCAGGCAAATATCAACCACTGCTGGTCTGGAGGGATGCACTCCTTGTCCCTGATCTTTGCTTTGACATTGTCAATCGTGTCAAAAGACTCGACCTCAAGGGTGATTGTCTTGCTAGTGAGGGTCTTAAACTCTTAATGAAGATTTGCATAAGCCTCAACACAAGGTGGAGTGTCGACTCCTTCTGGATGTTATATTCGCCCAGGGTCCGGCCATCTTCCAGTTGCTTGCCAGCAAAGATGAGGCCCTGCTGGTCCGGCGGGATACCCTCCTTATCCTGGATCTTCGCCTTGCATTATCCATTGTGTCGGAGGACTCAAGCTCAAACATGATGATCTTGCCAGTGATTGTCATCAAAAAGATCTGGATATCCCTGAGCCTGAGCACCAGGTGGAGGGTGGACTCCTTCTGTATATTGTAATCAAGGTGTCCGGTCATCCTCAAGCTGCTTGCGAGCAAAGATGAGGCGCTGCTGGTCCACCGGGATACCCTCCTTATCCTGGAACATCGCCTTCACATTGTTGACTGTGTCAGAGGACTCGACCTCAAGCGTGATGATCTTGCCGGTGAGTGTCTTCACGAAGATCTGCATCTGCATAATTGGAAATTACAACAAAGCAGGATAAATCTCCAAGGAAGAAGCTTACATGAATAGATAAATCGATTAGCAAAGCCATGAGTCAAAGGGCACTAATCTAAATGATGTGGTAGGTATGCATAACTGAAAATTGCAAACAGAGCATTTTTAGTTGACCAAGTTAATCAACAATCATAGAGCAAAGACTAAGATAAATTATATCTTATTACAAATCTACAAATAGTTATTCTGCAGTTAAAATTAACAAAATACAAGAAAGACTGAGATAATCCAAATCTAATACTCCCAATAATCCAAAATAAATGTTGTGGTTATAGTTCAAGGGAGTAACAGATAGTAAATCCGCAGTTCAGAATTAACAAAAAAACGAATAACAACCGCATAGAAAAAATGAAAAGGCAATAATCTATGTTAGGATCTATTTCCGGTTTAAATTAAGCAGATTTGTGCAACATCCATTATAAAAGCCACTAAGCCAGACTGTGGATCAGTACCTGATGCAGCAATAAACAAGGATGTGAAAAGGCAGGCCCAGAACTAACCGGTCAAAACCTATTGATCAACCCTAGATGAGCCCCCACGGGCATTCGATTGAAATCTATACTAGTAGAATTGATCGAGATAAACTCGCTCGTCCTCAACAAAAACTTGATTGTCTTTCAATCTATCAGCATAGAAACAAAATCTTAGGTCGACACGGTAGCAATCGGCACGAATCTCATTATCTAATTCACTGTTCAAGAATTCATCCGATTAATTAATTAACGGGCAGTTAATCGCCACTATTAGGATGGCCAAATCGAATAGCGCCTATTTAGCTTGTCAGGCCGATTAATCGCTGCTGGCCCATTAACTTAGGGGCATACAAAGCCCAAATTTTGGCCCCTAACCCTTCCCATTCCCCTCTCGCTCTTTAATAGCTAGAGTTTGACCAAACCGTAACATATTCGTTATAATACATAGTTGAGATCATGAGAGTATGGTATAATACCTTAAAAAAATTTGATATATGTTGGAAGATTACTATTTAATTTACCGATTAATGATCAGCCAATTAATCCAGTTAATAGGCTGATTCACCGATTAATTGCTACTCCCAAGCCAACCAAGCAGCTATCAGTTACCGTTTTCCTTAAAAATGATCTAATTGCGTTGACCGCATCAACAAGAACACCTAAATCAATCTCACAGCATGAACGAACATGGAATCGTTGGCGCGCGCATACCTTGAGGGAGGGGAGGCGACGGATCGCGGGAGCTAAAGATCGATCGCTGTGTTGCCGCGGCGGATTTTCTCGATCGGAATCAGCGGGCGAGTGGATTGGTTGCAAGGGGGTCGATGCGTGTGGTGAATTTATAGATGTGAGAAAGGATACCCGACCTGAACGTACCGGTTGCGGAGTCCGTCCCTGCCACGAAGAGCTCTCGAACTCGAAACGTCTCGACGGGGTCTCCGACGAGAGAACTGCAGCTGCGAGGTGGGCTTCATCTATGGTGGCCCATTAGGCCGGACATAAAGCCCATTGCTCCCGCCCTGCTGTGCAATGGGGCAGCCCAACCTAAGCAGCATCTGTAACTTGCATTGCATCGCAGAACAGGAGGAACAGAGAGAAGCTCTATTGTGTAAGCGGGGTGAAATTTCAGAAGACTGCACGAACAACATCTCACACAACGTACTACAAAGTGCAGCACTTCCTGAGCAAGCTAGCATGTGTATGTAAACCAGAGCGGGAACAAAAGTGGCAAGTATATCCTTTTATTGTTGAATCTTCACTGACAAATGACATGGACGCATAGATGCGTGCAACGTTATTACGTTCTTACTCCGTTCTCCGTTCTAGGGTCAGAGGAGGCGACCAGAGAGCACGACGGACGCAGCTAGGACGAACGCCGGCCGCCGACTTCATTGGAGCTTGCGTCTGCCGGCGGCGGCGTAGGCGTCTTTGGCCCACTTGATCACGAACCACAGCACGTCGACGACGTACCGTCCGGTGCTACCGCTGTCTCTCAGTTTCGCGCCACCGGCGTACGGCGACGGAGCCTCGGCCGGCGGCTGCAGCCACGACGCAGCATCGAGGACGCGGGGCTCCTGCTCCTCCTCTGGTATGACGCGGCCGGCGTGGGCCAGGGCGGCGGCGGCGCAGAGGACGAGCGCGGCGACCAGGACGGCGCGAGCCATCTGTTTCCCCTCCGACCGGCGCCTGGAAACTGTCGGTGGTCAGTCGAAAGCTCGAGATCACACTGACTGAGACGGAGACGCGTACGTAGATGCACAACGCGACTAGCTCGACCGGTTTATATACATTGGCCTCGACCCGATCGACGAACGACCGAAACTGCCGAAAGGATTACTGCGTGCGTGCGTGCGTTCATGGCTCCGCATTGAACAGTGGATTCAACGCTCGAATAAACATATATAAGCATTCATACATCGGTTTTGCAGATTTTTATAGGCCGAGCTCCATGGTACCCTGTATCGTGGCCGCTCAAACTTGACTCAGGTACATCGAGATATCCGCATTGTTTTGACAGCTGCAGCTGCATGTCAGGTGGATCAATGCCTAATACACCGCCTGCGGAGTCATATGCCTCCTAGGCTACTATTCACATAGGCATGTCAAGTCCTGCAGTCCTGCTAAAGGGACCGGGCACGTGAATCTCTTTCATTCGATCGGCTCTCTCACAGCCGCTCTCTCTCCTCCCAAGACTTTAACCACTGCTCTCTCTCTCATGGAATACACCATTATTTACTCTCTCTTCTCTCACAGCCTTTTTTACAACGTGATGAATATGTTCTCTCTCATCCTGCCATTTGCCCTCTCTCTCACACACATGGGATTAGAAAAAAAAATAGGGAGTACCTAGAACTTATCTAGATGAGATATAATTTGGTCTCATTCACTTTGAAAACAAGAACAAATACAACCCACGTCAGCACACACGCATCTTATAGCATCACATCCAATGACTATAAAAGGTGAATGAGACCAAATTATATCTCATCTAGATGAGTTCTAGCAAAACTGAAAAAAAATACTCCCTCTCCTCTCTCTACCTTCTTCACATGGGAGGTAGAAACAATTCGGGGTGAGGAACCAGTGGTCATGGGTTGAGGACCGCATGTGAGATTCTTGGTCTGCCGTGTCAGAAAAGGTGTGCTATCTCAATCAATAAACAGTGGCTTGTGGTACTGTTGATGACATGATATGTCATGTGTCCTCGCTCATTAGTCGCAGGACAGCTCTTTCCTGGCCCGTGAAGTGAGCAGATGCATGTCTCGTGACACTCTGAGCTGCACATATCCCAAAACAAAACCAACCGTCTAGATAGAAGGGACCGTGAAGCTCGAGCTAGGAAAAAACTTTGTGATCGGTTTTGTTTCACCTCCCTTTTTCTCAGACAATGAATACGGTGGCAGCCTCCCCGTTTCCATGTATCGAAACGAAACCAGCGTGATACAGTTCCAGGATTCCAGCCAAAGGCAGCCTCCCGATTCCTAGCTAGGCTGCATTACGTTCGCAAGACGAGGAGAGCTAGAAACTGAAATGGTACACATATCGACACAGAGCATGTCCACTAGCGACATTTCCAACAGCACACAACCGGCACAGGGAGCTGGCAAGTTAAGCTAAAACTAACACTAGCAAAGTCGTCATATGCGCAGTCATCATAATGCAAATGAAGAGGATCTTGATCATTTCACCATCATCACCGTTGGAGACGCCACAAACATGCTTTTGGGGCTCCCCTTGTCTGCTAGACCGAACATCGGGTGCATATCGGCGTCCAAAAACTAATCCTAACCTATCTACAAGTTGGTGCCCAAGCATCGGAGTTCTCCATGTAAGATTAGAGAAACCACACGTTGTGGTGCCTTGTATTGATCAATATATAGAGGTTACAAGCCAGAGTTCATATCGTACAATATACGAACACCTATACAAGGACTACATATATACAACCATATATATACAAAACAAATACGGTTATATATTCTAACACCCTCCCTCCGTCGTAAACGGGCGTCCGCGAATGTTAAGATTGTCCCGAAAATCCAAAAAGAGAGGGGATGGAAATCCTTTGGTGAAGATGCCCGCAAATTGTGAAGAACTCAGAACGTGAAGAACCCGGACCTTGCCTGTGGTGACACGGTCTCGTACGAAGTGTAGATCGATCTCCACATGCTTGGTGCGCTGATGATGAACGGGGTTCTGTGTCATGTAAACAGCGCTCACATTGTCACAAAACACCATAGTGGCACTAGTCACCGGTCGATGAAGCTCCTGAAGAAGTTGCCGTAACCAACATGTTTCAGCCACTACATTTGCAACTGCCCTGTATTCGGCCTCAGCGCTGGAGCGAGAGACCGTGTGTTGCCGCTTAGCAGACCATGAGACGAGGTTAGTGCCGAGGAAGACACAATAACCAGATGTAGACCGGCGAGTGTCAGGGCAACTTGCCCAGTCAGCGTCAGAGTAGGCCATCAATTTGTTGGAGCTGCGTCAAAACAAAGTGAGGCCATGGCCGGTGGTGTCGCGGATGTAGCGAAGCACACGCTTCACAAGGAGCAAATGATTAGCCCGAGGATCGTGCATATGAAGACAAATCTGCTGCACAACATAAGAGATGTCTGGCCGAGTGAATGTGCGGTACTGAAGACCGCCTGCAATACTGCGATACTCGACGGGATCTGCAACTGGATCACTGGACTTGGCTGAAAGTTTGGAGGAAGTATCAACAGGAGTAGAGATAGGTTTGCACTGAAACATGCCAGCTCGGTCAAGAAGATCCAATGCATACTTCTCCTGTGAGAGGAACATATTGTCCTTGCTGCGTGTGACAGAGATGCCCAGAAAATAATGAAGATCACCCATATCTGTCATACTGAACTCGGTACGAAGAGAGGCAATCAAAATGTGCAACAATGTCGAGGAAGACGCAGACAGGATGATGTCATCCACATAGAGCAGGAGGTAGGCCATGTTAGCGCCACGCCGATAGACGAACAATGAACTGTCAGACTTGGAGCCAATGAAACCAATTGATGCAATGAACGAAGCAAACCATTGAAACCATGCTCGAGGCGCCTGTTTCAAACCATAGAGTGATTTTTTGAGGCGGCAAACCTTATCAGAGAAACGAGGATCAGTGAACCCAGAAGGCTGACGAGCATAAATAGTCTCTGTGAGAGTGCCGTTGAGGAACGCATTCTTGACGTCAAGCTGATGAATCGACCAGTCACTAGAGAGAGCAAGAGAGAGCACTGTGCGAATAGTGGCTGGCTTGACGACAGGGCTGAAAGTTTCATCAAAATCAATACCTTCGCGCTGAGTAAATCCATGGAGCACCCAACGAGCTTTGTAGCGATCCAAAGAACCATCAGACTACATCTTGTGACGATAGATCCACTTACCAGTAACAATGTTAGCATTGGGAGGTGGATCAACGAGGTCCCAAGTGTGAAGAGCTTTGACCCAGAAACGAGGTGGCATGCTAGCTTGGATAAGGAGTGTACGAGTAATGTCATTAAGAGTACGAATAATACGTTCGGCTTTACCATTCTGTTGTGAAGTATATGGACATGAAAAGCGGAGTGCAATTCCATGGTGTTGGGCAAAGGAATGGAGGAGTGAATTATCGAACTCACGACCATTATCACACTGAATAGCCTGCAAGCATGCACTAAACTGGGTGAGCGCTAAAGCATGAAGGGATGATAGGTGTGAGAAAGCTTCTGACTTAGACCGAAGAGGATAAACCCATGCATACTGAGTAAAATCATTGAGACAGACGAGATAATACTTACAGCCAGAAATACTCTCAACTGGAGACGTCCACAAATCACAGTGAATTATTTGACGCAGAGTAGTGGTTACATGATTAGTGGAAGAAAAAGGAAGACGCACATGACGACCTAACTGACAAGCATGACACAAGCTGCTTTTATTCTTTTCCCTAGGGATGATCGAAGAACGAGCTAATGACTCCATGACGGGTCGCCCAGGATGTCCAACCCGACGGTGCCAGAGTGCTGCCTTGACGACGAGGAAGCCGTGTGGCTGACTGGTGGAGGAAGGACGGATGGAGTAGAGAGCGTCGAAGCTATTGCATCTGAGAATCTCGGTCTTGGTTAGAAGATCCTTCATAGAAAAACCAAGAGGGTCAAATTTGACGGATACATGATTATCAATGGTGAACTAACAAACAGACAAAAGGTTTTTAACTATGTTAGGAACCACTAAGACATTACGAAGGTAAAGAGGACGAGAGGTGGTAGAGATAGGAAGACGTGCATGCCCGGTACCGGTGATTGGAAGGGTGGAACCGTTACCGACAACGACAGCACGATGAGAGCAGGGGGGACATGGAGGTGAGCATATCGGGATCGGACGCGAAGTGGGAGGAGGCGCCGGTGTCCACCACCCACTTCCTGGTGGGTGCTTGCAGTCCCATGATCTGGAACTAATGCATGAGCGCGGCCTGGTCCCACGAAGCTGTTGTTGATGCCAGTGATGATGGAGCCGGGCCGGTGAGTCCATATGAGGGTTGTCCAGGGGCGTAGCTGTAACCGTAGGGGGCAATGCCGTACGAGTTCTGAGCATAGAACGCATGCGGCGACGGGGTGTGCCGGGGTGCATAGCCGGGAGCCGAGGCGTAGCCGGGCGGTGCACGACCGAGCAGGCCCCCTTGGCCATAAGGACACATCTGGATGGCACCGTTCCAAGGGTGATGCGGCGAGGGCCAGGAAGGAGTGGCAGCCAGCAGGGTCGCGGGCGCCGGGATGGTCTCCTTAGCGGCTCCAGCGGCAGCCTTCTTCGTCTTCTTTCCTTTTCCAGAAGCTTTGCCAGGGTTGCCAGCGGCGGTGTTGGTGAAGAGGGCCGTGTCCGAGTTGCGGGCGCGGCGATTTTTGCGCTTCATGTCCTGGAGCGCGAGCAACGAGAGGCACCGCACGAAGGTCATGCCGGGCATGAGGGAGATCAGATCAGCGGCGGTCTCATATTACTCGGAAAGGCCATTGAGGCAGTGGACCACAATCTCGGCATCATCAACGGGGGCGCCAAGATCCGCAAGCCCATCGGAGAGGGACTTGACCTTCTGAAGATAGCCGGCCATGCTCATCTCTCCCATCTTGACATCGCCGAGCTCGGCCATGAGGTGGAGCTGACAATTTATCTTGTGGCCGTTGAAGAGTCCATTGATGTTGTCCAGAGATCGACGACGAGGGGATCGTCATTGGGCGTCGAGGATGCTGAGCGAGACAGACCCATAGAGCCAGGAGACGCCGGTGGCATCGAGGAGAGACCAGTCCGGGGTCGGCGTGTTGGGGGCGTCGAAGTCGAGGTGATCCAGGAGGGCATACTTGCGACAGGCGGTGTGGAAGAAGGTGCGCCACTGATGGTGCACGCCGGTGTCAAGCACGAGCTCGACGGGAACGTGTCCCTTGATGGAGTGCAGGCCAACGGCTTGGGCGTGGAGCGAGGTCAAGGAGAAGGACCCCGCGCTCGTCCCGGATCCGTCGGCGTCGGTCGTGAGAGGTAGCTTGGCCTTGGCGGCCTCTGCCTCGGCGTCCTGGCGCGCTTTGTATGCGGCCAGCGCCTGGTTCGTCGTGTCCGCGTCGGCTTGCGACATGGAGGCGGCGGTGTGGGCACGGCGGTGGTGAGAGGCGTGGCAACGGCGACGGTTTCAGTGGCAGTGGAAGGAGAGGGGGGCGGCACAGGCTAGGGTTAGGGTTTTAGGCTCTATACCATGTAAGATTAGGGAAACCACACGTTGTGGTGCCTTGTATTGATCAATATATAGAGGTTACAGGGCAGAGTTCGTATCGTACAATATACGGACACCTATACAAGGACTACATATATACAAACATATATATACAAAACAAATACGGTTATATATATTCTAACACTCCATGCCTCTCGCCGACGGAGCGACAGACAAAGGGAGGAAGATCCCATGGGCTGGCTGCCCGCGGTTGAAGGTGGAAAGTGGTTCTCCGTCCTGTGCGCCCCTATCGGGAGGGGGAATTATACTTTTTGTTCATGCTCCTAATTGTTCATTCTTGTGTTCATGATGATGGATTATGGATGGGCTTAGGCCCATATACAACAATAATCCCTGGTTAATCTCTAAGGCCCATTAATGTTCACGGCAAGTGGCGGGAAGTGTGGGAAGTTTAGTACCATACTGCTACAGTAAAAAGAGTGAGACCTCTTTATAAGGGCTGCTCTACCACTTGCTATTGGGAGCTTGGGAATAGCAGATGTACATGTGCTCCTCCTCCTTCGCCGGACGCCTCGCCTCGTCACGATGCGCGCGCGCTGGGGGTTGCGGGTTGTATGCTATGGAGCAGTTCCATGATGGTTGCTCCATAGCGGGTTGTCTCCCACGGTAACTGTCGGTGTCAAAACCGGCGGATCTCGGGTAGGGGGTCCCGAACTGTGCGTCTAAGGCTAATGGTAACAGGAGGCAGGGGACACAATGTTTATCCAGGTTCGGGCCCTCTCGATGGAGGTAATACCCTACTTCCTGCTTGATTGATCTTGATGATATGAGTATTACAAGAGTTGATCTACCACGAGATCGTAGAGGCTAAACCCTAGAAGCTAGCCTATGATTATGATTGTTCTTGTCCTACGGACTAAACCCTCCGGTTTATATAGACATCGGAGGGGGCTAGGGTTACACAGAGCTGGTTACAGAGAAAGGAATCTTCATATCCAAATCGCCAAGCTTGAATTCCACGCAAAGGAGAGTCCCACCCGGACACGAGATGAAGTATTCTATCTTGTATCTTCATAGCCCAACAGTCCGGCATATGCATATAGTCCGGCTGTCCGAGGACCCGTTAATCCAGGACTCCCTCAGTAGCCCCTGAACCAGCCTTCAATGACGATGAGGCCGGCGCGCAGATCGTCTTCGGCATTGCAAGGTGGGTTCCTTCTCCGAATACTTCTAAGTAGATCTTGAACATAAGAGTCGTGTCCGGCTCTGCAAAACAAATTCCATATACCACTGTAGAGAGTATAATATCCCACGAGTCCAATCTGTTGACAACTCATAGCGTGACATCACGCCATGGCCCGGTCTTTATTCGAACCGTTTTTATCCTCCCCCTCCGTATTTCGAGGCGCGGTTTCATTGGCACGTCTTGTCAAAGCAGAGACTGTGTCCCCTGATCACGGGATTCTCATCAATGCGGGTACGTGTAACCCAACCGTGCCATCCGCACGGCGCTTGGAAAATAAGCGAGCTTTAGGGCAAGTGGGGAGGCGCATGATTTTTACTGCCTTTATAAAGGGACAAGGATTCCTTCTTTCACCCACGCCTTCTTCTTCCTCTGCTCATTCATTCTCGAGCTCCAGCGCCCAAGCACCCACCTCTTCCGCCCAAAAAGCACTCCAACCATGTTCGGATCCGGAGTGCAAGGCAAGTGGATGGCCTCCTCCATCAAGGAGAAGGATATCAAGAAACTCCAGGAGGCTGGATACCTGGCCAAGAAGATCGCGCACCGTCTCCCGACGGCGGGACAGATCGTCCCTACTCCGGAACCCCACTAGAGGGTTGTATTCCTCCCTCACTTCGTTCACGGGTTGGGGTTTCCCCTCCACCCATTTGTTCGCGGCCTTATGTATTACTACGAGATTGATTTCCATGACCTATCCCCAAATTCCTTCCTCAATATCTCGACATTCATCGTCGTGTGTGAGGCCTTCCTTCGCATCCCTCCACAGTTCGGACTGTGGCTAAAGATCTTCAACGTGAAGCCAAAGGTGGTAGGCGGCGAACACGCCGAGTGCGGAGGCGCCATGGTGAGCAAGATGCCCAACGTCAAATGGCCATCAGGTAAATTCAACGAGTCCGTCAAAGGTTGGCAACAACAATGGTTCTATGTCACCGAATCACACGACACCAAATGGACAACAGCCCCCGAATTCCGATCCGGAGCCCCACTACGGCTCACGTCCTGGCCCGAAAAGGGCCTAGACTGGTCTTCTTTAGACAAGCTGATGACGCTCCAAGCGTGTATCAAGAGCATGGAGGACAAGAATATCAAACTTGACGATGTGGTCGAGGTGATGCTAGTTCGCCGGATCCTTTCATGTCAATGTTGGCTTGCAATCTATGGGAGTTTGATCCGGCCAAGCACCAAACCTTGCTGGAGTTCTTCGGCACGACGCACGAAGACATCTGGAAGGCGCTATTCAAGCCTGGCAGGTCGTTGCCGGACACCGCCGAGGATCGCGGGCACAAATTGTCCCGCCCCGCAAGTTCGGTAAGTCTTTATATGTTTTCAAGGTCTATCCTTTATTTGTATACTTGGGGAAAACACCTAATATTTCCCTAACGATTCTCCCAGGGCTGGACGAATAAGGCAGAGCGGATCTAGTGTCCGGCCCCGCTGCCTGAAGAACAAGCCGGCCTACTTCTGATGAAGATGCTGGTCCCGGCACCTTATAAGGCGCCGAAGAAGAAGGCCAAGGAGGCCAAGGAGACCAGGGGCAGGCTCCGCCGCAAGGGTACTTTAGACGTGGTGTCCAAAGACACCGAGGCCTACTCCTCCACCGAAGAAGACGGGGGGGAGGAGGAGGAAGAAGAGGAAAGCCAGTCCCCCCCTGTGAGGGGGAGAAAGAAGAGGCCGGCCTCCATACGTTTGGAGGCAGAAACATCTAAGAAGGGGAAAGCTTCCCTTCCAGACGAATCCACCGCAGCCACCAACAGCAGCCCGGAGTGGGAACCCAAGGTCAAGCTCCTGGCCAAATCGTGAGTACAAAGAAACCCAGACACATTCATATATCTAGTCTCACTTTTGCATAGCATTAATGTATTGAGTCACGCATTCTACAGTCCGGACGGGTCCAACATCGAGCGATCTTCATCAGAAGATTCACTGGACCTGGATGCGATGGACAGCGAGACCCTCCCAACGGCCTCCTCCCCCAAAGGCGTGGACAACACTGAGGTGTCATCCCAAAGGGGCCCAGGCCAGGGCAGAGCTCAGGAGACCGTCGAGGCGGCGCCGGAGGGTCAAACCTCGGTAGCTGGACACATGGGGGAGCAGACCCCCATGGATGCTAACGGTGAGGGCCGTCCTGAATTCGGCCCTCAGCCAGAGACAATTCCGGGGACCAATACGACTCTAGAATCAGGCCAGCAACCTCCTTCAACAGAAGGTGGTGCGCCTATTCCACCGGTGACCTCGGTCCACCCAGAGGTGCTGGATACTTTATTGGCGGCGCTACAAAGCGCTTCCATCGTTGAAGAGAACCATACCCTTATGGGTGCGGTGATTGAGAAGATCCAGTCCGCCAAAAGCGGGCTGATCGAAGCCCGTGCCAGCCTTCTAACAGGCTTTGAGGTAAGTAATGAAGTTAAAAGAATGTCACAATATAGATAGTAGCCCTTGATACACTGTTCGGTGTTCGAAAAGAAAGTCGGATAGAGGATCAAATATATTTCGCAGGAGACTAACTAGGAAATACATATGTGCATGAGCAGGCGTCATTATTGACTGCAACCTCTCATACTGCGGAGGTCTCCGGACTGAAGCAGAGTCTGGAGCGGGCCGAAAAGGATCTCGGCCAAGTAAAAAAGCAATTGGAAGATAACCAAGGTATGGGATAACTTTGTTTGTACTCAAATACAAATGAATAATTTATTTTAACTAAAAAATGTCATGATATGTATTAGGAGCGGCGACCGAAGTCGAGGCTCTTAAGAAGGTGGTAGCCGAGGCCGAGAAGAAGGCGGCAAAGGAGCAGGCCGCTCGTGAAAACGACGAGGCCCGGGTCATTGAAGTTCAACAAGACCTCCAAGAAGCCATAAAGAAGTGCGAGACCTTGGAGCAGAGTATAGCGGATAAAGAGTCAGAACTCACCAAGGCTCGTCAATCCGCACACGATGCCCGGGATGAAGCCCAAGGCGCCTTCCAGGAAATCCAGAAGGCCAGAAAGATCGTGGCGGGTAAGGCCTTTATTATGCAGAGCAAATATGTGAAGGAAAGATTTCGTTTACTGACCCGGATTCGGAGTTCTCCAGGGGTGTTTGCGGATTTGCCACGCAGCGTGTCTGACGCCACACAATTCTATCGAGCCGAAGAGGGGAGCTCTATGGAGAAGCTGTTCTGGTCGCAATATCTTGCGCCAGAATATCCAGTACCCTTTAACAATCAGCTGAAGCAGTTGGTCGAGCTGCATAGGGCGACTGAACTAGCCCCAAAGAATTTCATTATCCGGCTATGGCCTGCCGAAGTGATTCCCAGCAGCTACTTCAGACTCGTGAAGTGGCTGGTTAGTGCCTGCCCTCGGCTTGACGCCATTAAGCGGTCGGTCTGCATCGAAGGTGCGCGAATGGCCTTTGCCCACGTCAAGGTGCACTGGGCGAAGATGGATGCCGTGAAGCTGATGATCGGAGGACTGCCTGAAGGGAAAGAGCACCGCAAGCCCGAGTTTATTATGACAGTGTCCTGGAGGGATCCCGCCTTGTGGCGGAGCAATGTGCCAAGGATATTATATTCCCATGAATATATGCATGTTATCCCGTGCTGTAATATGAAACAAGGTCGTTATGTAAAATAATGCTTGTTATTTGAATTTTTACCTCCTACGCGGCCGTTTTTAAATTAATTCTGAGAGTTGGCCAGTCGTCGACTTCTGCCCCCATGTAGGAAGTACGTGGGTGTTCGGGATAAATCTAAACACTCTTTACTCCAGATTTTTGGTCCTTAAAGGAGGTGTTTAGTGCAATGAACCAGGCAATCGGACTATAAGGCTTTATCACCCTCACTTAGCCATGGGAGTTTGACAAAAGAAAGGTAGGCGCAACCCCTAGTGTTCGGAAGACCGAACTTGGGGTATTTTAAAACACCTGATCTGATAAAAACCGATCCGTCGCATGATGCATTAGTTATCGCATAATGCGGAAAAATCGCTAAAGATTTTGTGACCTCTCGAACAGCTGACCAGCTCTCGCCGCATCATGACAATCAGTTTTTGGATTTCTCTACTGAGGTGCTCGTCCGGAAGAACCGGGACACAATCGCAGTAGTTATCCCTTTACTACCCTAGCCGATATAGAAGAACGTAGGGTAGCAAGCACAGGAGCCGGGCAACCCAACTATTGACCCAAGACATTATTCGGAGCCGATGCATATAATGCTATAAGTTCGGGGTGCCGAACAATCGTGAAGGTGTTCGGACTTTCTTGTCGTGTTATGGGGTACAATGAAGCCCATGGCGAATGAGGGCGTACCAAAGTGTACGGCTGCTACTTGAAAAAAATATCAAAAAATTAAACAACAAGTGAATGTCATATAGAGAGGACCGCAGATTGTTTTCATTCTAATTCAATAGTACGTCAAAGCATATAAGGACAAGTAGTGTGAGAAACAATATGACTTTGAAACCTGCTGTGACCACGGGGGAGCTACGTGCCGATCCAGAGACAGATCAAATGATCCTCGAAAAGAATATCCAGAGATTCCCTCGCCCGTTCAAGCTACTACCCTCTTTGGTATATCCGTCCTTTGATAGGTCCGACAATCAGGCCGCCCGTAACGTCCTAGACAAAAAGTGATCTGAAAGGAAAAGAAAAAAAAAAGAAAATATAAAATGATGCGTGTCCAGGGGCGGTTGAGCCGCATTGTGGAACACAACCTAGCTGTGCCTCCGTCTATCCCCATGGTATTTTGAGTGCGTAATTATGTACGCGCGGTACAGAAGTCGTTGTTTGGTCGAGGTTGGGACGGAGGCCGGATTGCTAGTCAAGCTCTTGACGAACTAGACTGTCCTGCTGCTATGTAGTTTGGACTCGTTTGACAGTATCCGGGAGCTTGGCCGCCAAATTGAGGTTCGACCTGAAGAGGTCACTCTGTGCTTCTGCAGCGAGGGCAGAGGTGTGCTCCTCAGTACGGAGGGAGCGTTTCGTGTTTCCGTTGACTGTTATGATACCACGTGGACCGGGCATCTTGAGCTTAAGATAAGCATAGTCTGGCACCGCATTGAATCTGGCAAATGCGGTTCGTCCGAGCAGTGCATGATAGCCGTTGCGGGAGGGGACGAGATCGATTATTAGCTCTCCGCTTCGGAAGTTATCCGGGGATCCGAAGACCACTTGCAGTGTGACTGAGCCCATACAACAGGACTCTACATCTGGTATGACACCTTTGAAGGTGGTTTTTGTGGGCCTGATCCTTGAAGGATCGATACCCATCTTTCGAACTGTATACTGATAGAGCAGGTTCAGGCTGCTTCCATCGTCCATAAGGACTCGTGTAAGGTGGAATCCATCAGTGATTGGGTCGAGCACCAGTGCGGCTGAACCGCCATGACGAATACTGGTCGGATGGTCCCTGCGATCAAAGGTGATCGGACAGGATGACTATGGGTTGTACTTTTGGGCGACTGGCTCCATCGCGTAGACATCCCTGAGTGCGCGCCTCTGCTCCCTCTTGGGGATATGGGTGGCGTATATCACATTCATCGTTTTGACTTGTGGAGGAAACTTCTTTTGTCCTCCTGTCTTCGGTGGCCGGGGCTCCTCGTCATTGTCATCACTTTGCGAACCCTTATCTTTGCTTTCGGTGTTTGACTTGCCGGCATGTTTGAAGACCCAACATTCCCTGTTGGTGTGATTGGCTGGTTTATCGTGGGTTCCGTGGATTTGACATGGACGATCAAGTATGCGGTCCAAACTGGACGGGCCCGGATTGTTTCCCTTAAATGTCTTCTTCCGCTGATCGAACTTGGAGCCACTAAATCCGGTGTTGATAGCCGTGTCTTCGGCATTATCGCCATTGTTTCGACGCTTGTGTCTACTGCGTCGGGGCTTGCCGTTGCTATCTCTCTGGCTTCAGAAGTGCCAGATTTTCTTGAGGTGCTGTTGCTACGAGCTAGCCAGCTATCTTCACCGCACAAAAGCGGGTCATAAGCGTCGTAAGGGCTGCCATGGACTTCGACTTCTCTTGGCCGAGGTGTCAGGCAAGCCACTCGTCACGGATGTTATGCTTAAAGGCCGCTAGGGCTTCGACATCCGGACAGTCGATGATCTGGTTCTTTTTAGTTAAGAACCGAGTCCAGAATTTCCTGGCTGACTCTCTGGGCTGTTGGATTATATGACTTAAGTCATCGGCATCCGGAGGTCGGACATAAATACCTTGGAAGTTGTCAAGAAATGCATCTTCCCGGTTCTCCGAACTGCCAATAGAGTTTTCGGGCAGACTGTTCAACCAGTGCCGAGCTGGTCCTTTGAGTTTTAGCGGGAGATACTTGATGGCGTGGAGGATCTCGCTGCGGGCCATATGAATATGGAGAAGGAAGTCCTCGATCCATACCGCGGGATCTGTTGTCTGATATGTCTCCGTCGTATCTATAATTTTTGATTGTTCCATGCCAATATTCTACAACTTCCATATACTTTTTGGCAACTTTTTATATTATTTTTGGGACTAACATATTGATCCAGTGCCCGGTGTCAGTTCCTGTCTGTTGCATGTTTATTGTTTCGCAGAAACCCAATATCAAACAGAGTCCAAACGGGATAAAAACGGACGGAGATTTTTTTGAATATTTATGATTTTTGGGAAGTGAAATCAACGCGAAACGGTGTCCGGGGTGGTCACGAGGTAGGGGGTGCGCCCTACCCCCCCCCAGGCATGCCCCTGACCCTCGTTGTTCACCCGTAAGGTAGTTGATGATCTTCTTTTGACGCAAGAAAGCTAATTTTATGAGAAAGATCTGGGCGAAAGATTCACCCCAGTCGGAGTTACGGATCTCCAGATATTTAAGAAACGATGAAGGGGTAGAATCAGAGAACATAGAAACAGAGAGATAGATCCAATCTCGGAGGGGCTCTCGCCCCTCCCACGCCATGGGAGCCAAGGAACAGAGGGGAAACCCTTCTCCCATCTAGGAAGAAGTTCAAGGAAGAAGAAGAAGAAGGGGGGCCCTCTCCCCCTTGCTTCCGGTGGCGCCGGAGCGCTGCCGGGGGCCATCATCATCACCGCGATCTTCGCCAACACTGCCGCCATATTCACCAACATCTCCACCAACTCTTCCTCCCTCTATGCAGCAGTGTAACCTCTCTCTTACCCACTATAATCTCTACTTAAACATGGTGCTCAACGCTATATATTATTCCCCAATGATGTATGGCTATCTTATGATGTTTGAGTAGATCCATTTTGTCCTATGGGTTAATTGATGATCGTGATTGGTTTGAGTTGCATGTTTTATTATTGGTTCTGTCCTATGGTGCTCTCCATGTCGCGCAAACGTGAGGGATTCCCACTATAGGGTTTGCAATATGTTTATGATTTGCTTATGGTGGGTTGCGTGAGTGACTGAAACACAAACCCGAGTAAGTAGGTTGTTTGCGTATGGGATAAAGGGGGACTTGATACTTTAATGCTATGGTTGGGTTTTACCTTAATGAATATTTAGTAGTTGCGGATTCTTGCTAGAGTTCCAATCATAAGTGCATAAGATCCAAGAAGAGAAAGTATGTTAGCTTATGCCTCACCCTCAAATAAAATTGCAATAATGATTACCGGTCTAGTTATCGATTGCCTAGGGACAAATAACTTTCTCGTGACAACAAGCTCTTTACTTTTACTAATTTAGTTTCTTCTTTATCTAAACAGCCCCTAGCTTTTATTTACGTGCTCTTTATTATCTTGCAAACCTATCCAACACCACCAACAAAGTACTTCTAGTTTCATACTTGTTTCCGGTAAAGCGAACGTCAAGCATGCGTAGAGTTGTATCGGTGGTCGATAGAACTTTAGGGAATGTTTGTTCTACCTTTAGCTCCTCGTTGGGTTCGACACTCTTACTTATCGAAAACTATTGCGATCCTCTATACTTGTGCGTGATCAAGACCTTTTTGTGGCGCCGTTGCCGGGGAGCCATAGCGTGGGGTGAATGTTCTCATGTGTGCTTGTTTGTTTTATCACTAAGTAATTTTTATTTGCTGTTCTTAGTTGTTCTCTATCTTTAGTTATGGATATGAAACACAAAATACCAAAAAAATTAGGTGTACTTGCTACTCATGAGGATGGGGTAACTCCTAAAACCCTCGATTCTCATCATGAGAAAAATATTTTGTACTACTTTGATAATCCTGAGAAAACCCCATTCAACTTTATAATGGGAGTAACGTTGGATCAACGTGAATACTTTAGGGATTATCGCTCGACACAAAAAGGGAAACTATTATGGGATCAAATTAATATGTTGAAGTGGTATGCTAGACAACTATGCTCGGAATATGATTATACTTGTTGCTCTAGGATGAATGCTCCACACCTCCCCTTTTCATGCAAATTTAATGATAATGAAACCTTGGCTTCTTATGCTAGAGGTATATATGATTACTATGATGTGGAACAAATAGAAGAATTTGTTGCTTTTATGGGTGCTTATGAAATTGAATCCATGTTTAAAGAGTTTGAGGATTTTGATTATGCTTGTTATAGATCTGAAAATTTAGCTATCCTTAAATATTGTTATGAGAATTATGAATATAATGCCTATATTAATGCACTTATTAAGAAAGTCTCCGCTGTCCAAGAAGAGACTAATATTTTGTAGGAATCTATGGAAGAAGAAATTGGTGAAACTGTGAGCTCATTGGATGAAAAAGATGAGGAGGAGAGCGAAGAACAAAAGGAGTAAGAGCGGATTGATCACCCGTGCCCACCTTCTAATGAGAGTAACTCTTCAACTCATACATTGTTTAATTTCCCTTCATGCTTACCGAAGGATGATTGCTATGATGATTGCTATGATCCCGTTGATTCTCTTGAAATATCCCTTTTTGATGATGCTTGCTATGCTTGTGGCCAAGATGCCAATATGAATGATGCTTATGGAGATGAACTTGCTATAGTTCCTTATGTTAAACATGAAATTGTCGCTATTGCACCCACGCATGATAGTCCTATTATCTTTTTGAATTCTCCCGATTATACTATATCGGAGAAGTTTGCACTTATTAAGGATTACATTGATGGGTTGCCTTTTACCATTGCACATGATGATTTTGATAGATATAATATGCATGTGCTTGCTGCTCCTATTTGCAATTATTATGAGAAAGGAACTATGTCTCCACCTCTCTATGTTTCCAACACGATAGAATTGCAAGAAACTGTTTATACTATGCATTGGCCTTTACTTGGTGTGCATGAATTGTTCTTTTATGACATGCCGATGCATAGGAAGAGAGTTAGACTTCGTTGTTGCATGATATATGTTACTTTGTGCTCACTACTAAATTACAAATCATTGTTAATTAAGATTGGCTTTGATATACCTTGGGATCCGGGTGGATCCATTACTTGAGCACTAAATGCCTAGCTTAATGGCTTTAAAGAAAGCGCTACCAGGGAGACAACCCGGAAGTTTTAGAGAGTCATTTATTTCTGTTGAGTGCTTTTATATAGTTTAAAAACAAAAAAATAAAGAGGGGAACCTCAAAACTTTTCAAAAAGGAAAGTGAAAGTGAGAAAGACAAGCATTGTTGAAGTGGGAGCTAGCCTTGAACTTTGTTCATGCTCACGGAAACTTTGTGAATCTTAATTTCAGAAACTTTTCAACAAAAATAATTATCCCCTTGTACAATTCCATTGTATTATAAAAATAATGTGCCAAGGTTTGCCTTTAGGATGTTTACAATGCTTGTTGGTTTGTACGGTGCTGGACAGAAACTTTGGCTGTAGTGCGCGATTTTACATTTTTAACTGAAACGTCGATTGGTTCTGATTCCTTTTGCACTGTATTTCTATACAACTTTTTTATTTTTAATAATTTTGGTAGAATTTGTGGGGTACCAGAAGTATGGTGGATGTTTAGATTGCTACAGACTGTTCTGTTTTTGACAGATTCTGTTTTTGATGCATAGTTTGCTTGTTTTGATAAATCTATCAATTTATATCAGTGGATTAAGCCATGGAAAAGCTATATTAAAATAGACACAATGCAAAAACAAAATATGAATTGGTTTGCAACAGTACTTAGAGTGGTGATTTGCTTTATTATACTAATGGATCTTACCGAGTTTACTGTTGAAGTTTTGTGTGGATGTAGTGTCTAATCGAGGATGTTTAGATGTGAGAAGAAGGAAGAGAGGAAAGAGCTAAAGCTTGAGGATGGCCGAGGCACCCCAAGTAAATATTCAAGTAGACTCAAGCGTCTAAGATTGGGGATGCTGGGGAGGCATCCCCTCTTTCTTCAACAAGTATCGGTATGTTTCGGATTCGTTTCGTTCATGCATTATGTGCAAGTCTTGGAGCGTCTTTTGCAATTAGGTTTTTATTTTTATTTTACGCACCATTCTGGTATGAGATAGTCCTTGGTTGATTTATAGAATGCTCATTGCATTTCACTTAAATCTTTTGAGTATGGCATTATAGAATGCTCCATGTGCTTCACTTATATCATTTGAAGTTTGGATTGCCTGTTTCTCTTCATATAGACAACCGCCATTTGTAGAATGCTCTTTTGTTTCACTTATATTTGTTAGAGCATGGGCATATCTTTTGTAGAAAGAATTTCAGCTCTCTTGCTTCACTTATATCAATTTAGATAGATGGTGATATTAGAGTCATGCTAGTGGGTGGTTGTGGATTGTAGAGACACTTGTGTTGAGGTTTGTGATTCCCGTAGCATGCACGTATGGTGAACCGCTTTGTGATGAAGTTGGAGCACAATTTTATTTATTGATTGTCTTCCTTATGAGTGGCGGTCGGGGACGAGCGATGGTCTTTTCCTACCAATCTACCCCCCTAGGAGCATGCGCGTAGTACTTTGTTTTCAATGGCTTGTAGATTTTTGCAATAAGTATGAGTTCTTTATGACTAGTTGAGTCCATGGATTATACGCACTCTCACCCTTCCATCATTGCTAGCCTCTTCGGTACCGTGCATTGCCCTATCTCACCTCGAGAGTTGGTGCAAACTTCGCCGGTGCATCCAAACCCCGTGATACGATACGCTCTATCACACATAAGCCTCATTATATCTTCCTCAAAACAGCCACCATACCTACCTATCATGGCATTTCCATAGCCATTCCGAGATATATTGCCATGCAACTTCCATCATCATCATATCCATGACTTGAGCTTTTCATTGTCATATTGCTTTGCATGATCGTAAGATAGCTAGCATGATGTTTTCATGGCTTGTCCATTTTTTTATGTCATTGCTACGCTAGATCATTGCACATCCTGGTACACCGTCGGAGGCATTCATATAGAGTCATATCTTTGTTCTAGATATTGAGTTGTAAGTAAATAAAAGTGTCATGATCATCATTATTAGAGCATTGCCCCAGTGAGGAAAGGATGATGGAGACTATGATTCTCCCACAAGTCGGGATGAGACTCCGGACTTTATGAAAAATAAAAGAGGCCAAAGAAGCCCAAACATAAAAAAGAGGCCAAAGAAGCCCACCAAAAATTAAAAAAATGAGAGAAAAAGAGAGAAGGGGAAATGTTACTATCCTTTTACCACACTTGTGCTTCATAGTAGCACCATGTTCTTCGTAGAGAGAGCCTCCTATGCTTTCACTTTCATATACTAGTGGGAATTTTCATTATAGTACTTGGCTTGTATATTCCGATGATGGGCTTTCTCAAATGCCTGAGGTCTTCATGAGCAGGCAAGTTGGATGCACACCCACTTAGTTTCAGTTTGAGCTTTCATACACTTATAGCTCTAGTGCATCCGTTGCATGGCAATCCCTACTCACTCACATTGATATCTATTGTTGGGCATCTCCATAGCCTGTTGATACGCCTAGTCGATGTGAGACTTTCTCCTTTTTTGTCTTCTCCACATAACCCCTACCATTATATTCTATTCCACCTATAGTGCTATATCCATGGCTCACGCTCATGTATTGCATGAAAGTTGAAAAAGTTTGCGATTATTAAAGTATGAAAAAATTGCTTGGCTTGTCATCGGGGTTTGCATGATTAAATACTTTGTGTGATGAAGATAGAGCAACAGCCAGACTATATGATTTTGTAGGGATAACTCTCTTTGGCCATGTTGTTTTGAAAAGACATGATTGCTTTATTAGTGTGCTTGAAGTATTTTTGTTTTTATGTCAAATGATAGACTATTGCCTTGAATCACTCGTGTCTTAATATTCATGACATGATTAGACATATGATCAAGATTATGTTAGGTAGCATTCCACATCAAAAATTATCTTTTTTATCATTTACCTTCGAGGATGAGCAGGAATTAAGCTTGGGGATGCTGATACATCTCCGTCGTATCTATAATTTTTGACTGTTCCATGCCAATATTCTACAACTTCCATATACTTTTTGGCAACTTTTTATATTATTTTTGGGACTAACATATTGATCCAGTGCCCAGTGTCAGTTCCTGTCTGTTGCATGTTTTGTGTTTCGCAGAAACCCAATATCAAACGGAGTCCAAACGGGATAAAACAGACGGAGATTTTTTTTGGAATATTTATGATTTTTGGGAAGTGAAATCAACGTGAAATGGTGTCCGGGGTGGTCACGAGGTAGGGGGCGCGCCCTACCCCCCCCCCCCCAGGTGTGCCCCTGACCCTCGTGGTCCACCCGTAAGGCGGTTGACACTCTTCTTTTTGCGCAAGAAAGCTAATTTTATGAGAAAGATCTGGGCGAAAGATTCACCCCAATCGGAGTTACGGATCTCCGGATATTTAAGAAACGGTGAAGGGGTAGAATACGAGAACGCAGAAACAGAGAGATAGATCCAATCTCGGAGGGGCTCTCACCCCTCCCATGCCATGGGATCCAAGGAACAGAGGGGAAACCCTTCTCCCATCTAGGGAGGAGGTCAAGGAAGAAGAAGAAGAAGGGGGGCCCTCTCCCCCTTGCTTCTGGTGGCGCCGGAGCGCTGCCGGGGGCCATCATCATCACCGCGATCTTCACCAACACCGCCGCCATCTTCACCAACATCTCCACCAACTCTTCCTCCCTCTATGAAGCGGTGTAACCTCTCTCTTACTCGCTGTAATCTCTACATAAACATGGTGCTCAACGCTATATATTATTCCCCAATGATGTATGGCTATCTTATGATGTTTGAGTAGATCCGTTTTGTCCTATGGGTTAATTGATGATCGTGATTGGTTTGAGTTGCATGTTTTATTATTGGTTCTGTCCTATGGTGCTCTCTGTGTCGCGCAAGCGTGAGGGATTCCCGCTGTAGGGTTTGCAATATGTTTATGATTTGCTTATGGTGGGTTGCGTGAGTGACTGAAACACAAACCCGAGTAAGTAGGTTGTTTGCGTATGGGATAAAAGGGGACTTGATACTTTAATGCTATGGTTGGGTTTTACCTTAATGAATCTTTAGTAGTTGCGGATGCTTGCTAGAGTTCCAATCATAAGTGCATATGATCCAAGTAGAGACAGTATGTTAGCTTATGCCTCTCCCTCAAATAAAATTGCAATAATGATTACCGGTCTAGTTATCGATTGCCTAGGGACAAATAACTTTCACATGACAACAAGCTCTTTACTTTTACTAATTTAGTTGCTTCTTTATCTAAACAGCCCCTAGCTTTTATTTACGTGCTCTTTATTATCTTGCAAACCTATCCAACAACACCTACAAAGTACTTCTAGTTTCATACTTGTTTCCGGTAAAGCGAACGTCAAGCATGTGTAGAGTTGTATCGGTGGTCGATAGAAGTTTAGGGAATGTTTGTTCTACCTTTAGCTCCTCGTTGGGTTCGACACTCTTACTTATCGAAAACTGTTGCGATCCCCTATACTTGTGGGTTATCAAGACCTTTTTATGGCGCCGTTGCCGGGGAGTCATAGCGTGGGGTGAATGTTATCGTGTGTGCTTGTTTGCTTTATCACTAAGTAATTTTTTTTGCTGTTCTTACCTGTTCTCTATCTTTAGTTACGGATATGGAACACAAAATACCAAAAAAAATTAGGTGTACTTGCTACTCATGAGGATAGGGTAAATCCTAAAACCCTCAATTCTCATCATGAGAAAAATATTTTGTACTACTTTGATAATACTGAGAAAACCCCATTCAACTTTATAATGGGAGTAACGTTGGATCAACGTGAATACTTTAGGGATTATCGCTCGACACAAAAAGGGAAACTATTATGGGATCAAATTAATATGTTGAAGTGGTATGCTAGACAACTATGCTCGGAATATGATTATACTTGTTGCTCTAGGATGAATGCTCCACACCTCCCCTTTTCATGCAAATTTAATGATAATGAAACCTTGGCTTCTTACGCTAGAGGTATATATGATTACTATGATGTGGAACAAATAGAAGAATTTGTTGCTTTTATGGGTGCTTATGAAATTGAATCCATGTTTAAAGGGTTTGAGGATTTTGATTATGCTTGTTATAGATCTGAAAATTTAGCTATCCTTAAATATTGTTATGAGAATTATGAATATAATGCCTATATTAATGCACTTATTAAGAAAGTCTCCGCTGTCCAAGAAGAGATTAATATTTTGCAGGAATCTATGGAAGAAGAAATTGATGAAACTGTGAGCTCATTGGATGAAAAAGATGAGGAGGAGAGCGAAGAACAAAAGGAGAAAGAGCGGATTGATCACCCGTGCCCACCTTCTAATGAGAGTAACTCTTCAACTCATACATTGTTTAATTTCCCTTCGTGCTTACCGAAGGATGATTATTATGATGATTGCTATGATCCCGTTGATTCTCTTGAAATATCCCTTTTTGATGATGCTTGCTATGCTTGTGGCCAAGATGCCAATATGAATGATGCTTATGGAGATGAACTTGCTATAGTTCCTTATGTTAAACATGAAATTGTCGCTATTGCACCCATGCATGATAGTCCTATTATCTTTTTGAATTCTCCTGATTATACTATATCGGAGAAGTTTGCACTTATTAAGGATTACATTGATGGGTTGCCTTTTACCATTGCACATGATGATTTTGATAGATATAATATGCATGTGCTTGCTGCTCCTATTTGCAATTATTATGATAGAGGAACTATGTCTCCACCTCTCTATGTTTCCAACACGATAGAATTGCAAGAAACTGTTTATACTATGCATTGGCCTTTACTTGGTGTGCATGAATTGTTCTTTTATGACATGCCGATGCATAGGAAGAGAGTTAGACTTCGTTGTTGCATGATATATGTTACTTTGTGCTCACTACTAAATTACAAATCATTGTTAATTAAGATTGGCTTTGATATACCTTGGGATCCGGGTGGATCCATTACTTGAGCACTAAATGCCTAGCTTAATGGCTTTAAAGAAAGCGCTACCAGGGAGACAACCCGGAAGTTTTAGAGAGTCATTTATTTCTGTTGAGTGCTTTTATATAGTTTAAAAACAAAAAAAATAAAGAGGGGAACCTCAAAACTTTTCAAAAAGGAAAGTGAAAGTGAGAAAGACAAGCATTGTTGAAGTGGGAGCTAGCCTTGAACTTTGTTCATGCTCACGGAAACTTTGTGAATCTTCATTTCAGAAACTTTTCAACAAAAATAATTATCCCCTTGTACAATTCCATTGTATTATAAAAATAATGTGCCAAGGTTTGCCTTTAGGATGTTTACAATGCTTGTTGGTTTGTACGGTGCTGGACAGAATCTTTGGCTGTAGTGCGCGATTTTACATTTTTAACTGAAACGTCGATTGGTTCTGATTCCTTTTGCACTGTCTTTCTATACAACTTGTTTATTCTTAATAATTTTGGTAGAATTTGTGGGGTACCAGAAGTATGGTGGATGTTTAGATTGCTACAGACTGTTCTGTTTTTGACAGATTCTGTTTTTGATGCATAGTTTGCTTGTTTTGATAAATCTATCAATTTATATCAGTGGATTAAGCCATGGAAAAGCTATATTAAAATAGAAACAGTGAAGGGGTAGAACCAGAGAACGAAGAAACAGAGAGATAGATCCAATCTCGGAGGGGCTCTCGCCCCTCCCACGCCATGGGAGCCAAGGAACAGAGGGGAAACCCTTCTCCCATCTAGGAAGGAGTTCAAGGAAGAAGAAGAAGAAGGGGGGCCCTCTCCCCCTTGCTTCCGGTGGCGCCGGAGCGCTGCCGGGGGCCATCATCATCACCGCGATCTTCACCAACACCGCCACCATCTTCACCAACATCTCCACCAACTCTTCCTCCCTCTATGCAGTAGTGTAACCTCTCTCTTACCCACTGTAATCTCTACTTAAACATGGTGCTCAACGCTATATATTATTCCCCAATGATGTATGGCTATCTTATGATGTTTGAGTAGATCCATTTTGTCCTATGGGTTAATTGATGATCGTGATTGGTTTGAGTTGCATGTTTTATTATTGGTTCTGTCCTATGGTTCTCTCCATGTCGCGCAAACGTGAGGGATTCCCACTATAGGGTTTGCAATATGTTTATGATTTGCTTATGGTGGGTTGCGTGAGTGACTGAAACACAAACCCGAGTAAGTAGGTTGTTTGCGTATGGGATAAAGGGGGACTTGATACTTTAATGCTATGGTTGGGTTTTACCTTAATGAATCTTTAGTAGTTGCGGATTCTTGCTAGAGTTCCAATCATAAGTGCATAAGATCCAAGAAGAGAAAGTATGTTAGCTTATGCCTCACCCTCAAATAAAATTGCAATAATGATTACCGGTCTAGTTATCGATTGCTTAGGGACAAATAACTTTCTCGTGATAACAAGCTCTTTACTTTTACTAATTTAGTTTCTTCTTTATCTAAACAGCCCCTAGCTTTTATTTACGTGCTCTTTATTATCTTGCAAACCTATCCAACAACACCAACAAAGTACTTCTAGTTTCATACTTGTTTCCGGTAAAGCGAATGTCAAGCGTGCGTAGAGTTGTATCGGTGGTCGATAGAACTTTAGGGAATGTTTGTTCTACCTTTAGCTCCTCGTTGGGTTCGACACTCTTACTTATCGAAAACTATTGCGATCCCCTATACTTGTGCGTTATCAAGACCTTTTTGTGGCGCCGTTGCCGGGGAGCCATAGCGTGGGGTGAATGTTCTCATGTGTGCTTGTTTGTTTTATCACTAAGTAATTTTTATTTGCTGTTCTTAGTTGTTCTCTATCTTTAGTTATGGATATGAAACACAAAATACCAAAAAAATTAGGTGTACTTGCTACTCATGAGGATGGGGTAACTCCTAAAACCCTCGATTCTCATCATGAGAAAAATATTTTGTACTACTTTGATAATCCTGAGAAAACCCCATTCAACTTTATAATGGGAGTAACGTTGGATCAACGTGAATACTTTAGGGATTATCGCTCGACACAAAAAGGGAAACTATTATGGGATCCAATTAATATGTTGAAGTGGTATGCTAGACAACTATGCTCGGAATATGATTATACTTGCTGCTCTAGGATGAATGCTCCACACCTCCCCTTTTCATGCAAATTTAATGACAATGAAACCTTGGCTTCTTATGCTTGAGGTATATATGATTACTATGATGTGGAACAAATAGAAGAATTTGTTGCTTTTATGGGTGCTTATGAAATTGAATCCATGTTTAAAGGGTTTGAGGATTTTGATTATGCTTGTTATAGATCTGAAAATTTAGCTATCCTTAAATATTGTTATGAGAATTATGAATATAATGCCTATATTAATGCACTTATTAAGAAAGTCTCCGCTGTCCAATGAGAGATTAATATTTTGTAGGAATCTATGGAAGAAGAAATTGATGAAACTGTGAGCTCATTGGATGAAAAAGATGAGGAGGAGAGCGAAGAACAAAAGGAGGAAGAGCGGATTGATCACCCGTGCCCACCTTCTAATGAGAGTAACTCTTCAACTCATACATTGTTTAATTTCCCTTCGTGCTTACAGAAGGATGATTGCTATGATGATTGCTATGATCCCGTTGATTCTCTTGAAATATCCCTTTTTGATGATGCTTGCTATGCTTGTGGCCAAGATGCCAATATGAATGATGCTTATGGAGATGAACTTGCTATAGTTCCTTATGTTAAACATGAAATTGTCGCTATTGCACCCACGCATGAGAGTCCTATTATCTTTTTGAATTCTCCCGATTATACTATATCGGAGAAGTTTGCACTTATTAAGGATTACATTGATGGGTTGCCTTTTACCATTGCACATGATGATTTTGATAGATATAATATGCATGTGCTTGCTGCTCCTATTTGCAATTATTATGAGAAAGGAACTATGTCTCCACCTCTCTATGTTTCCAACACGATAGAATTGCAAGAAACTGTTTATACTATGCATTGGCCTTTACTTGTTGTGCATGAATTGTTCTTTTATGACATGCCGATGCATAGGAAGAGAGTTAGACTTCGTTGTTTCATGAGATATGTTACATTGTGCTCACTACTAAATTACGAATCATTGTTAATTAAGATTGGCTTTGATATACCTTGGGATCCGGGTGGATCCATTACTTGAGCACTAAATGCCTAGCTTAATGGCTTTAAAGAAAGCGCTGCCAGGGAGACAACCCGGAAGTTTTAGAGAGTCATTTATTTCTGTTGAGTGCTTTTATATAGTTTAAAAACAAAAAAAATAAAGAGGGGAACCTCAAAACTTTTCAAAAAGGAAAGTGAAAGTGAGAAAGACAAGCATTGTTGAAGTGGGAGCTAGCCTTGAACTTTGTTCATGCTCACGGAAACTTTGTGAATCTTGATTTCAGAAACTTTTCAACAAAAATAATTATCCCCTTGTACAATTCCATTGTATTATAAAAATAATGTGCCAAGGTTTGCCTTTAGGATGTTTACAATGCTTGTTGGTTTGTACGGTGCTGGACAGAAACTTTGTTTGTAGTGTGCGATTTTACATTTTTAACTGAAACGTCAATTGGTTCTGATTCCATTTGCAATGTCTTGCTATACAACTTGTTTAGTTTTCCTAATTTTGGTAGAATTTGTGGGGTACCAGAAGTATGGTGGATGTTCAGATTGCTACAGACTGTTCTGTTTTTTAAAGATTCTGTTTTTGATGCATAGTTTGCTTGTTTTGATGAATCTATCAACCTATATCAGTGGATTAAGCCATGGAAAAGCTATATTACAATAGACACAATGCAAAAACAAAATATGAATTGGTTTGCAACAGTACTTAGAGTGGTGATTTGCTTTATTATACTAACGGATCTTACCGAGTTTTCTGTTGAAGTTTTGTGTGGATGTAGTGTCTAATCGAGGATGTTTCGATCTGAGAAGAAGGAAGAGAGGCAAGATCACAAGCTTGGGGATGGCTGAGGAACCCCAAGTAAATATTCAAGGAGAGTCAAGCATCTAAGCTTGGGGATGCTGGGGAGGCATCCCCTCTTTCTTCAACAAGTATCGGTATGTCTTGGATTCGTTTCGTTCATGCATTATGTGCAAGTCTTGGAGCGTCTTTTGCAATTAGGTTTTTATTTTTCTTTTCGGCACCATCCTGGTATGCGATAGTCCTTGGTTGATTTATAGAATGCTCATTGCACTTCACTTAAATCTTTTGAGTATGGCTTTATAGAATGCTTCATGTGCTTCACTTATATCATTTGAAGTTTAGATTGCCTGTTTCTCTTCATATAGACAACCGCCATTTGTAGAATGCTCTTTTGCTTCACTTATATTTGTTAGAGTGTGGGTATATCTTTTGTAGAAATAATTTAAACTCTCTTGCTTCACTTATATCAATTTAGAGAGATGACAGGAATTGGTCATTCACATGGTTAGTCATAAAATCCTACATAAACTTGTAGATCACTGAATATGATATGTTTGATTCCTTCCAATAGTTTTTGCGATATAAAGATGGTGATATTAGAGTCATGCTAGTGGGTGGTTGTGGATTGTAGAGACACTTGTGTTGAGGTTTGTGATTCCCGTAGCATGCACGTATGGTGAACCGCTTTGTGATGAAGTTGGAGCACCATTTTATTTATTGATTGTCTTCCTTATGAGTGGCGGTCGAGGACGAGCGATAGTCTTTTCCTACCAATCTATCCCCCTAGGAGCATGCGCGTAGTACTTTGTTTTCAATGGCTTGAGATTTTTGCAATAAGTATATGAGTTCTTTATGACTAATGTTGAGTCCATGGATTATACGCACTCTCACCCTTCCATCATTGCTAGCCTCTTCGGTACCGTGCATTGCCCTATCTCACCTCGAGCGTTGGTGCAAACTTCGCCGGTGCATCCAAACCCCGTGATACGATACGCTCTATCACACATAAGCCTCATTATATCTTCCTCAAAACAAACACCATACCTACCTATCATGGCATTTCCATAGCCATTCCGAGATATATTGCCATGCAACTTCCATCATCATCATATCCATGACTTGAGCTTTTCATTGTCATATTGCTTTGCATGATCGTAAGATAGCTAGCATGATGTTTTCATGGCTTGTCTGTTTTTTTATGTCATTGCTATGCTAGATCATTGCACATCCTGGTACACCGCCGGAGGCATTCATATACAGTCATATCTTTGTTCTAGATATTGATTTGTAAGTAAATAAAAGTGTGATGATCATCATTATTAGAGCATTGCCCCAGTGAGGAAAGGATGATGGAGACTATGATTCTCCCACAAGTCGGGATGAGACTCCGGACTTTATGAAAAATAAAAGAGGTCAAAGAAGCCCAAATATAAAAAAGAGGCCAAAGAAGCTCACCAAAAATAAAAAAATGAGAGAAAAAGAGAGAAGGGGCAATGTTACTATCCTTTTACCACACTTGTGCTTCAGAGTAGCACCATGTTCTTCGTAGAGAGAGCCTCATATGCTTTCACTTTCATATACTAGTGGGAATTTTCATTATAGAACTTGGCTTGTATATTCCGATGATGGGCTTCCTCAAATGCCCGAGGTCTTCATGAGCAAGCAAGTTGGATGCACACTCACTTAGTTTCAGTTTGAGCTTTCATACACTTATAGCTCTAGTGCATCCGTTGCATGGCAATCCCTACTTACTCACATTGATATCTATTGTTGGGCATCTCCATAGCCCGTTGATACGCCTAGTCGATGTGAGACTTTCTCCTTTTTTGTCTTCTCCACATAACCCCTACCATTATATTCTATTCCACCTATAGTGCTATATCCATGGCTCACGCTCATGTATTGCGTGAAAGTTGAAAAAGTTTGAGATTATTAAAGTATGAAACAATTGCTTGGGGGGTTGTGCATGATTAAATACTTTGTGTGATGAAGATAGAGCAACAGCCAGACTATATGATTTTGTAGGGATAACTCTCTTTGGCCATGTTGTTTTGAAAAGGCATGATTGCTTTATTAGTGTGCTTGAAGTATTATTGTTTTTATGTCAAATGATAGACTATTGCCTTGAATCACTCGTGTCTTAATATTCATGCCATGATTAGACATATGATCAAGATTATGCTAGGTAGCATTCCACATTAAAAATTATCTTTTTTATCATTTACCTACTCGAGGATGAGCAGGAATTAAGCTTAGGGATGCTGATACATCTCCGTCGTATCTATAATTTTTGACTGTTCCATGCCAATATTCTACAACTTCCATATACTTTTTGGCAACTTTTTATATTATTTTTGGGACTAACATATTGATCCAGTGCCCAGTGCCAATTCCTGTCTGTTGCATGTTTTTTGTTTCGCAGAAACCCAATATCAAACGGAGTCCAAACGGGATAACAACGGACGGAGATTTTTTTGGAATATTTATGATTTTTGGGAAGTGAAATCAATGCGAAACGGTGTCCGGGGTGGTCACGAGGTAGGGGGGCGCGCCCTACCCCCCCCCCCCCCCGGCGCGCCCCTGACCCTCGTGGTCCTCCTGTCAGGAGGTTGATGCTCTTCTTTTGGAGCAAGAAAGCTAATTTTATGAGAAAGATCTGGGCGAAAGATTCATCCCAATCGGAGTTACGGATCTCCAGATATTTAGGAAACGGTGAAGGGGTAGAATCAGAGAACGCAGAAACAGAGAGATAGATCGAATCTCGGAGGGGCTCTCGCCCCTCCCACGCCATGGGAGCCAAGGAACAGAGGGGAAACCCTTCTCCCATCTAGGGAGGAGGTCAAGGAAGAAGAAGAAGAAGGGGGGCCCTCTCCCCCTTGCTTCCGGTGGCGCCGGAGCGCTGCCGGGGGCCATCATCATCACCGCGATCTTCACCAACACCGCCGCCATCTTCACCAACGTCTCCACCAACTCTAACTCCCTCTATGCAGCGGTGTAACCTCTCTCTTACCCGCTGTAATCTCTACTTAAACATGATGCTCAACGCTATATATTATTCCCCAATGATGTATGGCTATCTTATGATGTTTGAGTAGATCCGTTTTGTCCTATGGGTTAATTGATGATCGTGATTGGTTTGAGTTGCATGTTTTATTATTGGTGCTGTCCTATGGTGCTCTCCGTGTCGCGAAAGAGTGAGGGATTCCCGCTGTAGGGTTTGCAATATGTTTATGATTTGCTTATGGTGGGTTGCGTGAGTGACTGAAACACAAACCCGAGTAAGTAGGTTGTTTGCGTATGGGATAAAAGGGGACTTGATACTTCAATGCTATGGTTGGGTTTTACCTTAATGAATATTTAGTAGTTGCGGATGCTTGCTAGAGTTCCAATCATAAGTGCATATGATCCAAGTAGAGAAAGTATGTTAGCTTATGCCTCTCCCTCAAATAAAATTGCAATAATGATTACCGGTCTAGTTATCGATTGCCTAGGGACAAATAACTTTCTCATGACAATAAGCTCTTTACTTTTACTATTTTAGTTGCTTCTTTATCTAAACAACCCCTAGCTTTTATTTACGTGCTCTTTATTATGTTGCAAACCTATCCAACAACACCTACAAAGTACTTCTAGTTTCATACTTGTTTCCAATAAAGAGAACGTCAAGCGTGCGTAGAGTTGTATCGGTGGTCGATAGAACTTTAGGGAATGTTTCTTCTACCTTTAGCTCCTCGTTGGGTTCGACACTCTTACTTATCGAAAACTATTGCGATCCCCTATATTTGTGGGTTATCATTGTCCCATCATATGATTCAATGTTTACGGGTTTGAACCCTTCTGGGAATTCATGTTCCATTACTTCATCGGTGAAGCATAGGGGGTGTGCGGCGCCTCTATGTCGGGCTACGTTGCGACGCACCTCGGATGAAGCTGGTCTGCGGTATTCGGCTCGGACAGGTTTGTATTTGTTATATCCAGCTGGGTGGCCGTCGTTGCGCATTGGGGCGCACCCTTGCGATCCATAGATCGATCTGGTTTGTCCTGCTCTGTTTTCCAAGTCGTACCGTAGGTCATGTGTGTATCCCCGAGTTGTTGTGTTTTTATTTGTTCGGTGATGTGGTGCCGACTGGTGTTTGGGCTGAGTTGCCGCTTTATCTCGGCCACGCGATGGTCGGTCAGCCGCATTATGCGCTGGTAGTACGGGCTCCAGCGCCTCGTCATCGAATTGAGGTAGTAATTTACGCTTTGGGTAACTTTTGGTTGGGCGTTCGAGTCCATATTCCTCGGCTGCCAGGACCTCAGTCCATCTATTAGTGAGCAAATCTTGGTCAGCTTGAAGCTATTGCTGCCTCTTCTTCAGGTTCTTTGTAGTGGCTATTAGCAAGCGCTTAAAACGCTCCTGCTCGATGAGATCCTCCGGGACAATAAATTCTTCGCCACCGAGGCTCACCTCGTCCTCGGAGAGAGGCATGTAATTGCTATCCTCTGAGTCGTCGTTCACGGCCTGTTCATCAGGGCTGGCTCGTCCGTCTTCCCGTTCAGCCTGTTCGAAACTTGGCGTGGCGGGGTCTTCGTTGTCTTCGGCATCGTCCAGAGTGCTATTTTCTCTTGTGCCGGTATTGCTATTTTTACCATGGCGTGGTTTAGAGCAGCGCCGCTGACGTCGGTGCTTTGGCTGCTTCTCAGGATGTTTATCCTCAACTGGATCCTTTTTGTCATCGCCATTGTATTCTTTGGGTGTATCCATCATGTATATGTCGTATGAGGAGGTGGCTGTCCAGCGCCCTATGGGCGGTGGTTCCTGTTCTTCTCCGGCATCGTCACCCATACCGTTGATGTCTTCGGAGTCGAAATCAAGCATGTCGGTCAAGTCGTCGGCAGTGGCTATAAAGTGGGTGGTGGGTGGGTAACGAAGTTCTTTGTTGTCCGCTTCCCACTCGAACCGGACATAGTTTGGCCAAGAATCTCGTGCCAAGGAGAGGGATTTCAACGAGTTTAACACATCGCCTAAGGGTGAGTGTTGGAAGATGTCCGCGGAGCTGAACTCCAAGATCGGCGCCCGGCTAGGTTCTATGGGCGCGGATACACGCGGTTCGGAGCCTATGGCCGGAGACGAGTCCAAGGTTCCGATGACACAAGCCTCACTAGAGGTTGGAATTGTGTTTGGCTCTAGCGCCATTGAGTCTGCGGTTTCCGTGGCAGGGTCCAGCCTCCCAGCCTCGGATGGCGCAATCTGCTCTGGATCTAGGGCCAGGGCGGTTATAGGCGCTATCTCCTGCACATAGTTTGATGACAGATTTAGGTCATGTTCGTCGTGGTGTCAGGGTGCGACAGTCATGGTCTCAAATCCGTTGAAGATCAAGTCTCCAAGGATGTCGGCGGTGTAGTTCAAGCTTCCAAACCTGACGTGATGGCCAGGGGCATAGCCGTCGATCTGCTCTAGATAGCCAAGCGAGTTGGCCCGCAGTGTGAAGCCGCCGAATATGAAAATCTGTCCGGGGAGAAAAATCTCACCCTGGACTATGTTATTGTAGATGATTAAAGGAGCCATCAAGCCTTATGATGACGATGTAGTGGAACTCTCAATGAAAGCACCAATGTCTGTGTCAAAACCGGCAGATCTCGGGTAGGAGGTCCCGAACTGTGCATCTAAGGCTAATGGTAACAGGAGGCGGGGGACACAATGTTTACCCAGGTCCGGGCCCTCTCGATGGAGGTAATACCCTACTTCCTACTTTATTGATCTTGATGATATGAGTATTACAAGATTTGATCTACCACGAGATCATAGAGGCTAAACCCTAGAAGCTAGCCTATGATTATGATTGTTCTTGTCCTACGGACTAAACTCTCCGGTTTATATAGACACCGGAGGGGGCTAGGGTTACATAGAGTCAGTTACAGAGAAAGGAATCTTCATATCCGAATCGCCAAGCATGCCTTCCACGCAAAGGATAGTCCCACCCGGACAGGGGACGAAGTCTTCTATCTTGTATCTTCATAGCCCAACAGTCCGGCATATGCATATAGTCCGGCTGTCCGAGGACCCCTTAATCCAGGACTCCCTCAGTAACCACCATCTTTGTCATCAACCACCATCTTTGTGGGAGCCATTCTTACTGTAATCGGAGACAAGCTGGTAGACACATATCTCCATATGCATGTTGCCAAAAACTAGTGGGATGCGCTCAAAGCTAAGTTCGGCACAACCGATGCTGGAAGCGAGTTGTATGATATGGAGCAGTTCCATGATTACAAAATGATTGATGATCGTTCTGTATTGGACCAGGCCCATGAGATACAATGCATCGCTAAGGAGCTGGAGCTCCTGAAGTGTGAGTTACCGGACAAGTTTGTTGCGGGTTGCATTATTGCAAAACTCCCTCCTGGATGGAGGAACTTTGCTACTTCTCTCGAGCACTCGAGACA
Source organism: Triticum aestivum (assembly GCF_018294505.1). Lineage (NCBI taxonomy): Eukaryota > Viridiplantae > Streptophyta > Magnoliopsida > Poales > Poaceae > Triticum > Triticum aestivum. The sequence continues at coordinate 637,863,047 of NC_057813.1, forward strand.
TGAATTCTCTGTTCAGGATTTTATTGGTCATCTAAGTGTTGAGCAGAAATCGAGAGCAAAGGACTCACATGTGAAAGGGGCAGAGAGTTCTTCTAGCTCCAATGTGGTGCAGAAGAATTCCCACAAGTTCAAGGGAAAGAATTCTGTCCAGCAGAATACTACCTTTAAGAAGAAGGGTAAGAAAAAAGACAAAAGGAGAGATGGCTGCTTTACTTGTGGTTCAGAGGAACATTGGGCAAACAAGTGCCCAAACAAGTACAGGAAGCCAGGACATGACTCCAAGTCTGTCAATGTCACTCTAAGCAACAATGATGGGGCATCTAGGTATGGTAATCTGTTTACTATACTTTCAGTTTGTCAGTCCACCGATTGGTGGGTTGACACTGGGGCCAATATTAATGTGTCTGCTGATATGTCTTTGTTTTCTTCTTACCAAGTCACACGAGATTGTTCCGTCCTGATGGGGAATGGCTCACATGCTTCTGTTCATGGTGTTGGCACGGTAGATCTGAAGTTTACTTTGTGAAAGATCGTGCAACTGAAGAACATGCATCATGTCCCCTCCATCAAGAAGAATCTCGTTAGTGGCTCCCTTTTATGTAAAGAAGGGTTTAAGTTAGTATTTGAGTCCAACAAAGTAGTCGTATCTCGGTATATGGACTATTTGTTGAAAAAAATATGATTGTGGTGGTTTGTTCCGCCTTTCCCTGGAGGATTTGTGTAATAAAGTCATGAATAAAATTCATTCTAATGTGAACGAATCTGAGGTTTTGCATTCATGTCTTTGTCACATGAATTTCGGTTGTATGATGCGGCTAGCTAAGATGGATTTAATCCCGAGTTTCACCTTAGCCAAAGGCTCTAAGTGCCATGCATGTGTGCAAGCAAAGCAACCTCGTAATCCTCCCAAGCTTGCGAAGGAGAGACACCTGGCACCACTAGAGCTCACACATTTAGATCTCTGTGAGATGAATGGAGTGTTGACTAAAGGTGGAAAGAAATACTTCATGACTTTCTTTTTGCGGGAGAAATACTTGTATTACTCAATAATCAAGTCTTTACAATCATATTTAGCAATCTCCAAAACCTCAGAAGGACCGGATCGAATCCAGGTCAGAGTTCTACCATCCACTCTCCCGAAGGCTGCTAGACAATCGCTAGCTTTATTTTGTACTCGTGAAACGTGAGTAATACAAGTAGATCGAAGACTTAAAAGATACCTAATCTCATTAATAAGGAGGCATAAACAGATCGATCCTAGCCAGCACAAGTGATCATGGCCACCGCCTCCGAAGAATCCATCTCAATAGCAATAGGGAGATTTGACCTCTGAATGGAAGTAGATAACCCCTCCATGCACTCACATAACTCCGCTTCCAAAGCATCTCTACAAGAATACAAAACTCTGTCGGCTGAAAATATAATGTCACCATTCGAATCCCGAAGGATCATTCCAGCACCCGCTGCTCCAGTAGAAACATAGGACCCATCTGTATTGGGTTTAACCCAGTCCGGGTTTGGTTTAGACCATCTAAGCGCCGCAGGTGTAACTCTGCCCGGCGTAGACGAAGAACCAAAAACCATAATGGACTTGCCTTTACTTGGGTCCATGTTCGAGTTCAGTTTGATTGCCACCACAGGTTCCAAGTAGCTTTGCAAGAACCGAAGCGAAACCCCCAAAGGTGGGGCTGGTTTTTGATGTGTTATCTCATTCCGGACAAACCAACTACGCTAGAAGGTCATGATCATCATGCATCGCTCGAGTTCACTTAATTGTGGTAGGGCATTTAGCAGCCACTCCTTTCCACTATTAACCAGCTTATCAATTCTAGGTAACCTCCATACCTTGGCCATCTCCTGATACAAATCTCGCCCAAATTGGCACCGCACAATGTAACACCCCAAAAATTTAACCATGATTTTATTAATTAAAATTTTGCCTTGGTAAATTAAATTTTTATTTTCTGGATTTTCTTTTGATTCAGAACCACTCTTTTCTTCTGAGTTGAGGAGTTTTTACCCCGAGTGAAATCTTTCCAAAAATATTGGACTTGTATACCCTCTCAAGAAACATTTCTTTTATCAGTGGAATTATCTATATGATTATTTTTTCCCTGAGCTCTATTTCTTTTAAAAATGATTTTTATAAGATTTAGGGTCCCATTTGCACTACAACTCTTTTAAATACTCCTTTCAAAATTCCACCAAAATTTCGGGATGTCAGTAGATGCATATAATTCAACTTTATGCAAAAACCCATGAGTGTTCTTTGAAAAATTTGAGCAAATCATCCTCTTTTGCTCTCTGGCCTAGTTGGGTGTTTTCTACTGCAACTCTATTTTATTCTACTCTAGTGCCCATGATCTTTCTCTTGCTTATAAACCACCCTACAAAACCCTTAAGTCCAGGAGATTGGACCCATTGGAATATTTTAACCCATGCAATTATAGCCTTTAGTTTCTGCCTAGATTTGGTTTTCTCAAAAACTTGCACTAACTAGTTTCTGGTTTTGCCCAACTAACCTTACCATCATCACTTGGATCTAAAGAGACTAGGATATGGAGTTTTTGGCCACCCCAAGAGATGCCTAGATGACCATAGCATTCTGTTGAACACCTTGAGTGCATGAACATATTTGGCATAGTTTCATGTTTGCATTGTGAACTTGATCCCCTGACCAAATCAGCATGTCCACTAAGCCCCTAGCTAACCCTAACCCAGACCTGTTAACTACCAGCCTCGCTCAAGCCCTCTAGCACACGATGGCATTACGTCGAGCACCTGGCGTGCGTGCTCTGGGCGCGCCCAGAGCGCATGTTTTGCACGCGAGCGCACCGAGCCACCGCATCTCGCTGCCGCCTCCCCATGCCCGTTCTGGCCCCTCCCCTCGCACAGCCAGCATGCCCTGACTCCTCCCTCATCGTAGAGCCGCCCTGGCCCCTCCTGGCGCCCCACAGCGCCACCACCGCAAGCCGCCGACGGCCGCAGGAGGCCTCTGCCATCGACGGTGCCGCCCGAGCCACGCCAGCACGCCAGCTGCCCTCTGGAACAGCTCGAGCTCATCCACGAGCCCGTCCGCTAGCGCACGTCGCCGCCACGTCGCCCTGCAGCAACAGAACGGCGGTTCGCCGTTCTTATCCACGGCCGCCGTCGGAACCGACCTTGGTCGCCTATAAAAGTGACCCCCAAGCCTCTCCAAACCCCCAGGCAACCTCAGGCCATCCCTCTGATGCTCCCCTAGCCAGCCATCGATGGGGAGAGGCCTTCTTCCTCGTCTCGGCCAGTTCGGCCGCCGCCACCCTCCGGTGCCTTGCATCGCAAACAGAGCCTCCCCAACCCATCCAGTGCTACCATCCCCTTCCCCTCGGTCTTGCGGAGCCTCCCCACCTCTCAGCTTCGACGGGGAACCACCGTAGCTCGAAGCCCCAAATCCTCCCGAAGCCACCTCCACCGCGGAGCTCACCACCGGTGATTCCCTCCGTCCCCACCACCCTCTCGACCACTGGGAGGACCGCCCTGGACCAGCGGATCCATCCCCGCCCTCAGAACCCCGCTAGGAGCCGCCGTTCGTCGACGGCGATCGCCGGAGCCCCGCCTCCACTCGGACAGAGGAGGAAGGAGGCGGGCGACTGGTCAAACCTGACCAGTGGGCCCAAGGGACCCACTGTCAGTGACCCACGCACCGGTCCATGCTGGCATAAGTGGAAACGTAAACCCAGAGTACGCTTTCCCCCTCGAACCGTTTTTTTGTTTCTTTTATTTATTTAAAAAAACAGAATTTGACTAAACTTTGACTAGCCATAACTCTTTAAATATAAGTCCAAATGACTTGATTCTTTTTCTGTTGTTTCTCAAATTTGGTCTAGTTTATTTTCATATTTATTTGAAAATTTTCCAGACAATTTTTTTGTACTGTTTTGAAACTATGTGTTAATTCAAATTTTTCAAAATAGGATTATGGAGAGAGGAGAAAACTTTCAAAAAGTTTTGGAATGCACCATGCCTCTCCACAACTTGAAGGCAAGCATTCTGAACCCTGGCATAATATTGTTGTGTGTTGTTTGATACGATTACAACACCACCTTAACACGAAGTATTCGTTATTTTATGTGATGATATGATCCTACTTATGAGTGCATAATGAATGTTCCTTGCTGTTGGAACTTGATATGCTTGTGATGGTAATCACCCTCGTATACCTTTCATGCCTATCGGGAGGAATCCGGGAAAGCCTCTGTCTTGGGTAGACACGAGCTTGTCTCCAGTCTTCGTTGAGACGGTTGTGTCTGGTATGGCATAGTGAGGTATGATGAGTGGTGATTCTGTCTGTTGGTTGAAACATATTTGTTATGCTAATCATGCAGGGAATACTTAAACCTCCTGAGTTGGCCGTAGATCGAGTCTTGTTCCAGTAACCCCCATACTTGTTTCGTACTACCACGTGTCCCTGCCATAGGTAGGGTATGGTTCAGTAAGTTGTCAACCCCTTTCTAGCACACACCATACAGAGAGGCCATGGTGGAAGATACCGACTGCAGCCGGTAGGCATGCCACCTGGTCCGAGGGCATGTGTGTTTTCGGTTGTAGCCGAGGGGGGTAGCTCCCCTAGTTTGCGCGCGTTATAAATTTTGTGATCCCATGCTAATCGAGGTTGTAGCCTCCCCACTTAGAGTTTTGCTTAACGAGTGTCATGGGTGATTCCAGACACCGGTAAGTCAGGCTGGTGTGTGCGGTCAGGTGTGTTTTAAATTAAAAGACCGTAGACGGAATTAGTCCCGATGGACTAACGAAATCCGTTACTCGTGGGTAAAGAGTACACCCTCTGCAAAGATTATATCTATTCGAATAGCCGTGTCCATGGGTAAGGACTACAGTTTGGGATGGGTCAAGTGTCGGTCTTAGTGTCGGTCTTCGGAGGAAAAACTGCTAAACCAGAACATTGATTATGACCTATGACATACAATGATTACGATTATTATTATTGTGGACTAACCATTTAGATTATTTGAATTATTGAGTATCCCTGGGATGGTTCTACCTCCTGGATATTTACTGTGATTATTCTCTTATAAGCCCTTTATGTGGTGTCGCTCAGATGCCCGACTATGGCATGCTTGTTATTTATATTACTTATAAGCCCTTTATGTGGTGTCGCTTAGACGCTCGACTGTGGCATGCTTGTTATTTATATTACTTATAAGCCCTTTATGTGGTGTCTCTCAGACGCCCGACTGTGGCATGCTTGTCATTTAAATTACTTATAAGCCCTTTATGTGGTGTCACTCAGACGCCCGACTGTGGCATGCTTTAAATTATTATCCTTTAGAGGCGTCGCTTCAGACACCCGATCGGTGCATTCTATTTCTACTCCATTATTGTATATTCATGTTATGAATAACCTGCCTATGTGCATCATGGATTTTATTCTTGTGACTGACGTTGTGATCATGAAATATTAAGAGCATGATTATCATTCGTTATATTATACCTGTGTTCATAATGTTTGCGAGTACATTCAAAAGTACTCACTAGCTTGTCCCTGGCTATTGTCTTGGCCAGATTTCTTGCACGAAGAGGAGCGTTGCGATGACAGCCCCAGAACCTACGCAATGGTGATAGCAGCCTCACGAAGATAGGAGTTATCCTGGTCAGCTGTTCCTGTGGGAAATGGAGTCCCATAGATGCTGATGAACCACAAATCGCTTCCGCCATCAACCACTAGAAACCATTTGTTGTACTCATAGGCCAGAATGGTCTTGTACTACATACTTTGTATGTTGCTTGGAGTTTCTGTATCAAGTTGGTGTCTCATCAGCTAACAGTAATCCTGGGGCTGGTGAGCACAATGGCCATTTTCTGGGAAAGTTATATCCCGAAAATCCGGTCTTGACACACAAAGGGATGAAAATTGTCTTCCTCCTCAATCCCACAAACTGGGCAGATACTGGACACTTCTAGTCCAATCATGTGCTTGTTTCTCCAAGTGAGGAGTTCTAATGACCCACAAGTGTAGGGGATCTATCGTATTCCTTTCGATAAGTAAGAGTGTCGAACCCAACGAGAAGCAGAAGGAAATGACAAGCGGTTTTTAGTAAGGTTTTCTCTGCAAGCACTGAAATTGTAGGTAACAGATAGTTTTGTGATAAGATAAATTGTAATGAGTAACAAGCAATGAAAGTAAATAAAGTGCAGCAAGGTGGCCCAATCCTTTTTGTAGCAAAGGACAATCCTGGACAATTTCTTATAATGAGAAAAGAGCTCCCGAGGACACATGGGAATTATCGTCAAGCTAGTTTTCATCACGCTCATATGATTCGCGTTTGGTACTTTGATAATTTGATATGTGGGTGGACCGGTGCTTGGGTATTGCCCTTACTTGGAAAAGCAACCCACTTATGATTAACCCCTATTGCAAGCATCCGCAACTACAAAAGAAGTATTAAGGTAAACCTAACCACAACATTAGACATATGGATCCAAATCAGCCCCTAACGAAGCAACGCATGAACTAGGGTTTAAGCTTCTGTCACTCTAGCAACCCATAATCTACTTATTACTTCCCAATGCCTTCCTCTAGGCCCAAATAATGGTGAAGTGTCATGTAGTCGATGTTCACATAACAACACTAGAGGAAAGACAACATACATCTCATCAAAATATCGAACGAATACCAAATTCACATGACTACTAATAGCAAGACTTCACCCATGTCCTCAGGAACAAACGTAACTACTCACAAAGCATACTCATGTTCATAATAAGAGGAGTAATAATATGCATTAAGGATCTAAACATATGATCTTCCACGAGGTAAACCAATTAGCATCAACTATAAGGATTAATCAACACTACTAGCAACCCATAGGTACCAATTTGTGGTTTTGATACAAGATTGGATACAACAGATGAACTAGGGTTTTGAGAGGAGTTGGTGCTGGTGAAGGTGTTGATGGAGATTGACCCCCTCCTGATGAGAGGATCGTTGGTGATGACTATGGTGATGATTTCCCCCTCCCGGAGGGAAGTTTCCCCGGCAGAACAGCTCTGCCAGAGCTCTAGGTTGGTTCCGCCTCGTGGCGGCGGAGTTTCGTCCCGTAAGCTTCCTTCTGATTTTTTCCAGGACGAAATACCTCATATAGCAGAAGATGGGCACCGGAGGGCCACCAGGGGGCCCAGGAGACAGGGGGGCGCCCAATAGGGGGGCGCCCCCACCCTCTTGGCCAGGATGTGGGCCCTCTTAGGTACTTTCTTTGCTCATAAATTCTTATTAAATCCAAAAATGACTTTCGTGGAGTTGCGGGACTTTTGGAGCTGTACAGAATAGGTTTCCAATATTTGCTCCTTTTCCAGCCAGAATCCCAGCTGCCGGCATTCCCCCTCTTCATGGTAAACCTTGTAAAATAAGAGAGAATAGCCATAAGTATTGTGACATAACGTGTAATAACCGCCCATAATGCAATAAATATTGATATAAAAGCATGATGCAAAATGGACGTGTCAACTCCTCCAAGCTTAGACCTCGCTTGTCCTCAAGCGGAAGCCGAAATCGAAAAATATGTCCACGTGTTTAGAGATAGAGGTGTCGATAAAAATAAAATACGGACATGAGGGCATCATGATCATTCTTATAACAACAACATGTGTAGATTTTGTCATATGATTTCTTATGATCAAGTAACAATCTATTCACAATGTCAAGTATGGAACATAAACTTCATTGGGTACTAACAAACTATAATCTCAGTACTGAAGCAACTGCAATTTATCATAACATCAGAAAGAGTCAAGAATAGAGCTTTTCAGCAAGTCCACATACTCAACTATCATATAGTCTTCTACAATTGCTAACACTCACGCAATACTTATGGTTATGAAGTTTTAATCGGACACTGAGAAAGATAGGGGCTTATAATGTTGCCTCCCAATGTTTTACCTTAAGGGTAATGTCAACAATAATAGTTCATGCTAACGAACATCCAATTGGATATATGTATCAGGATCTTTCCAACACGAGGTGCTTGCCAAAGGATAAAATGAAAAAGGAAAAGGTGAAGATCACCTTGACTCTTGCATAAAGTAAAACACATAAAGTAGAAGATAGGCCTTTCGCAAAATAGAGAGCAATTTTTATTGGCTGCACCAATGACAACTTACTTGAAGGATCTTACTCAATCCATAGGTAGATATGGTGGACTCTCATGGCAAAACTGGGTTTAAGGATATTTGGAAGCACAAGTAGTATATCTACTTGGTTCTAGGAATTTGGCTAGCATGAGGGGGAAAGGCAAGCTCAACATGTTTGAATGATCCATGACAATATACTTTAACTGAGATGCGAGAAAACATAAACCATTACGCTGTCTTCCTTGTCCAACATCAACTCTTTAGCATGTCATACTTAATGAGTGCTCACAATCATAAAAGATGTCCAAGATAGTGTATTTATATGTGAAAACCTCTCTTTCCTTATTACTTCCTATTAATTGCAACGATGACCAAAACTATGCTTGTCAACTCTCAACAATTTTTAAGCCTCATACTTTCTATCTGTGAAGTCATCACTATCCACAAGATCAATATGAACTCTTTTATTCCTTTTATATTCTTTCTATTTTTCTCAAGATCATAGCAAGATAGCAAAGCCCTTTGACTCAACACTAATCTTTATTATAGATAACTCACAGACTCGATTACATAAAGAGATCACAAAGCAAAACTCAAAACTAATTGATACTAAAACTTCAATCTACTAGATCAAGATACTACTAAAAGGATCGAACTAAGTAAAGCGGTAAAGATAGGAGTGTGATGGTGATACGATACTGGGGCACCTCCCCCAAGCTTGGCAGTTGCCAAGGGGAGTGCCCATACCCATGTGATTATGTCTCCAGAGGTGATGAAGGTGGTGATGATGACGGTGGATAATTGCACATCGAGCATAAAAGATCCTCCAACTTGCGGATAATGCCCTTGAGTCCGGCGATATGATCCTTTAGCAAAATATTTTCCTGTGTGAGATACTTGTTTTGTATGCGAGCTAAGTCAATCATCTTGAAAGCTTCAATCTCAGTAGGGGTAAAGAGGTTAGGAAGAGGTTGAGGGATGTCTTCTTATTTCGTCATCGGAGCTTGATCCTCCATGACCTTCTTGATCCCTTCATCACTATTGATCTCCTCTGGTTCTTCTCTTTTCAGCTCTACCTTCAATAGCCAAGCATCCTTGTCTTCATTGTTGGAGGAGGGTGACGTCCTGATGCTCTAGATCTGTCAGAAAAAACAGCTCGAAACAAAAACAAAGGATTTTTGCGTGATACTGTGGTCAAAACTTTCGGGAGATTATATAATGAATTTTTACCGACCAAAATACGTAACATGCAAGAAAACGGAGTCCGGGAGGCACACGAGGTGGCCACGAGACAAGGGGGCGCGCCCAGGAAGGGTGGGCGCGCCCTCCACCCTCGTGTCCTTCCTGGACTACTTCTTTCTTTCCAAAATTCTTATATATTCCAAAACGGATAAAAATTACCATTAGAATTGTTTTGGAGTCGGTTTACTTAGTGTATCACATACCTATTCCTTTTCAAAGTCTGAAACATTCTGGAATGTGTCCCTTATGTATTCCTCCGGGGTTATGGTTTCAATAATATTAGTTTCAATATTGATAGGATTACCTGAGATATAATGTTTAATTCTTTGACCGTTCACCACCCTCAGACTTGTGCCTTAGAAGTTGTTGATTTTTATGGCACCAGAACAATAGACCTCCTCGATAACGTAAGGACCTTCCCATTTAGATAGAAGTTTTTTGCAAAAAATCTTAAACGAGAGTTGAATACTAACACATAATCACCTACGTTAAACTCACGCTTTTGTATCCTTTTGTCATGCCAACGTTTGACTTTTTCTTTGAATAGCTTGGCATTCTCATAGGCTTGGGTTCTCCATTCATCAAGTGAGCTAATAACAAATAACCTCTTCTCACCGGCAAGTTTGAAGTCATAGTTGAGCTCTTTAATAGCCCAATATGCTTTATGTTCAAGTTCAAGAGGTAAGTGACATGCTTTTCCGTAAACCATCTTATATAGAGACATACCCATAGGATTTTTATATGCAGTTCTATAGGCCCATAATGCATCGTCAAGTTTTTTGGACCAGTTCTTTCTAGATCTATCGGCAGTCTTTTGCAAAATTAATTTGAGATCTCCATTGCTCAACTCTACTTGACCACTAGACTGCGGGTGATAAGGGGATGCTATTCTATGATTAACATCATACTTAGCAAGAATCTTACGGAAAGCACCATGAATAAAATGTGAACCACCATCAGTCATAAGATATCTAGGGACTCCAAACCTTGGAAAAATAACTTCTTTAAGCATCTTAATAGAGGTGTTATGATCAGCACTACTAGTTGGAATAGCTTCTACCCATTTAGTAACGTAATCAACAGCAAGTAAAATATGTGTGTAACCATTAGAGGCAGGAAAAGGTCCCATATAATCAAAGACCCAAACATCAAACGGTTCAATAACAAGAGAATAATTCATAGGAATTTCTTGACGTCTACTAATATTACCAATTCTTTGACATTCATCACAAGACAAGACAAACTTACGAGCATCTTTGAAGGGAGTAGGCCAATAAAAACCGGATTGCAGTACCTTATGTGCAGTTCTATCTCCGGCGTGGTGTCCTCCATATGATTCAGAGTGACACTTGCGTAGGATTTGTTCCTATTCATGCTCAGGTACACAACGTCTAATAACACCATCTACTCCTTCTTTATAAAGGTGTGGGTCATCCCAGAAGTAATGTCTTAAATCATAAAAGAACTTTTTCTTTTGCTGGTATGTGAAACTAGGTGGTATAAATTTAGCAACAATGTAATTAGCATAATCATCATACCAATGAGCAGTACGAGAAGCATTAATGACCGCTAATTGTTCATCAGGAAAGCTATCATCAATAGGTAGTGGGTCATCAAGAACATTCTCTAGCCTAGACAAGTTGTCTGCAACGGGGTTCTCAGCTCCCATTCTATCGATAATATGCAAATCAAATTCTTGAAGCAAGAGAACCCATCTAATAAGTCTAGGTTTAGCATCTTTCTTTTCCATAAGATATTTAATAGCAGCATGATCGGTGTGGATAGTAACTTTAGAATCAACAATGTAAGGTCTGAACTTATCACAAGCAAATACAACTGCTAAGAATTCTTTTTCAGTAGTAGCATAATTTCTCTGGGCAGTATCAAGAGTCTTACTAGCATACTGGATAACATTCAATTTCTTATCAACTCTTTGCCCAAGAACAGCACCTACAGCATAATCACTAGCATCACACATAATTTCAAAAGGTAAATTCCAATCAGGTGGCTGAACAATAGGTGCAGTAATCAAAGCTTTCTTAAGTATTTCAAAGGCTTCTACACAATCATCATCAAAGACAAAAGGAATATATTTTTGCAATAAATTAGTCAGAGGCCTAGAGATTTCAGAAAGTCCTTAATGAACCTCCTATAAAAACCGGCATGACCAAGGAAACTTCTTATACCTTTTATGTCCTTGGGACATGGCATCTTTTCAATAGCATCAACTTTAGCTTTGTCAACTTCAATACCTCTTTTAGAAATTTTATGCCCCAAGAAAATGCCTTCATTAACCATAAAGTGACACTTTTCCCAATTCAGGACGAGACTAGTGTCTTCACATCTCTGCAAAACTCGATCAAGGTTGCTCAAGCAATCATCAAAAGAGGATCCATAAACGGAGAAATCATCCATGAATACCTCACAAATCTTTTCACAAAAGTCAGAGAATATAGCCATCATGCATCTTTCAAAGGTAGCAGGTGCATTACATAAACCAAAAGGCATATGTCTATAAGCAAAAGTACCGAAAGGGCAAGTGAAAGTAGTTTTTGATTGATCCTTCGCTGACATAGGTATTTGAGAGAACCCAGAATAACCATCTAGAAAGGAGAAATGTGTGTGTTTGGATAGTCTTTCTAGCATTTGATCGATAAAAGGTAAAGGGTAATGACCTTTCTTAGTAGCTTTATTTAATTTATGGAAATCAATTACCATCCTATAACCTGTAATAATACTTTGTGGGATCAATTCATCTTTATCATTAGGAACGACAGTAATACCTCCCTTTTTAGGAACACAATGGACAGGGCTTACCCAATCACTATCAGCAATGGGATAAATTATACCTGCCTCAAGGAGCTTTAGTATCTCCTTTCTTACCACTTCTTTCATCTTAGGATTCAATCATCGTTAAGGATCTCTAACTGGTTTGGCATCATCCTCCAAATTAATTTTGCGTTGGCATACTTAAGATTATCAGGTAATGGTTTGAGTTCAAACACGGGATCACCCTTGGGTGGAGGGGGATCCCCTAGAATTTCAACGGGTAGGTTGTGTTTTAGAATAGGTTCCTGTTGAAGGAACACTTCATCTATTTCCCTTCTTTCCTTCATAAACATATCATTTTCATGGTCTAGAAAATATTGTCCTAACGGATCAGCGGGAGGCACGGCAATTGAAGCAAGACCAATAATCTCATCCTTACTAGGTGATTCTTTATCACGGGGTTGTCTACGAAATTTAGCAAAATTAAACTCATGAGTCATACCATCCAAGCCAATCGTAACAACAACCTTTTTGCAATCGATCTTAGAATTAACAGTGTTCAAGAAGGGTCTACCAAATATGATAGGACAAAAGTCATCTTGTGGGGAACCAAGAACAAGAAAATCAGCAGGGTATTTGACCTTCCCACACAACACTTCAACATATCTAACAATCCCAAAAGGCTTAATAGTATCTCTATTGGCAAGCTTAATTGTAACATCAATATCTTCCAACTCAGTGAGTGTAATATCGTGCATAATTTCTTGATATAAGGAAAAAGGTATTGCACTAGCACTAGCACCCATATCACATAAGCCATGATAACAAAGATCTCCTATTTTAACAGAAATAACAGGCATGCCTACTACAGGTCTATGTATTTTAGCATCTGGTTTAACAATATTAGCAGTTTCACCACAGAAGTAAATAACATGCCCATCTATATTATCATCCAAGAGATCTTTAACCATAGCAATACTAGGTTCAACCTTAATTTGCTCAGGAGGTGTATAAGTTCTAGTATTACTCATACGAACAATAGTCGAAGTTTTAGCATGATCCTTTATCCTAACGGGAAAAGGAGGTTTCTCAACATAAGTAGTAGGAACAATAGGATCACTATAAGTGACAGTATTTCCTTCAACTGTGATAGGTGCAACTACTTTTACTTCAATGGGAGGATTATATTTAAACCACTTTTCCTTGGGGAGATCAACGTGAGTAGCAAAAGATTCACAGAAAGAAGCTACTATCTCAGAGTCAAGTCCATATTTAGCGCTAAATCCACGAAAAGCATCGGTATCCATAAAAGATTTAACACAATCAAACTTAGGTGTCATACCTGACTCCTTACCATCGTCGGAACCCCAATCTTCAGAGTTGCATTTAATTCTTTCCAATAAGTCCCATTTGAATTCAATAGTCTTCAGCATATAAGAACTAGCACAGGAAGTATCGAGCATGTTGCGATCATTGGAACAAAGCTGAGCATAAATTTTTTGAATAATCATTTCTCTTGAGAGCTCATGATTGGGGCATGAATATAACATTGACTTAAGCCTCCCCCAAGCTTGAGAGATGCTTTCTCCTTCGCGAGGACAAAAATTATATATGTAATTACGATCACGATGAACAATATGCATAGGATAGAACTTCTGGTGAAATTCCAACTTCAATCATTTATAATTCCAAGATCCTGTATCATCACATAGACTATACCATGTCAATGCATCTCCCTTTAGAGATAAAGGGAAGACCTTCCTTTTGACAACATCATCGGGAATACCTACAAGCTTAAATATTCCACAAACATCATCCACAAAGACAAGGTGTAAACCGGGATGCAATGTTCCATCTCCTACAAAGGGATTAGCTAGCAGTTTCTCTATCATACCCGAAGGAATCTCAAAGTAAATATTTTCAGTAGGTTCAGTAGGTTGAGGAGCAACTCTTTGGTCTTCTGGTCGGGGTGAAGATACCCCGAACAAGCCCCTCAAAGGATTAGTTTCCATAGTAACAAGTGACAGAAAATTTCAGCACACAATATAAATGCTTCCTTACCAAGTTCCACTCACCAAAGGCGCTTCACTCCCCGACAACGGCGCCAGAAAAGAGTCTTGATGACCCACAAGTGTAGGGGATCTATCGTAGTCCTTTTGATAAGTAAGATTGTCGAACCCAATGAGGAGCAGAAGGAAATGACAAGCGGTTTTCAGTAAGGTTTTCTCTGCAAGCACTGAAATTGTAGGTAACAGATAGTTTTGTGATAAGATAAATTGTAACGAGTAACAAGCAATGAAAGTAAATAAAGTGCAGCAAGGTGGCCCAATCCTTTTTGTAGCAAAGGACAAGCCCGGACAATTTCTTATAATGAGAAAAGAGCTCCCGAGGACACATGGGAATTATCGTCAAGCTAGTTTTCATCACGCTCATATGATTCGCGTTCGGTACTTTGATAATTTGATATATGGGTGGACCGGTGCTTGGGTACTCCCCTTACTTGGACAAGCAACCCACTTATGATTAACCCCTATTGCAAGCATCTGCAACTACAAAAGAAGTATTAAGGTAAACCTAACCACAACATTAGACATATGGATCCAAATCAGCCCCTAACGAAGCAACGCATAAACTAGGGTTTAAGCTTCTGTCACTCTAGCAACCCATCATCTACTTATTACTTCCCAATGACTTCCTCTAGGCCCAAATAATGGTGAAGTGTCATGTAGTCGATGTTCACATAACAACACTAGAGGAAAGACAACATACATCTCATCAAAATATCGAACGAATACCAAATTCACATGACTACTAATAGCAAGACTTCACCCATGTCCTCAGGAACAAATGTAACTACTCACAAAGCATACTCATGTTCATAATAAGAGGAGTAATAATATGCATTAAGGATCTAAACATATGATCTTCCACCAAGTAAACCAATTAGCATCAACTATAAGGAGTAATCAACACTACTAGCAACCCATAGGTACCAATTTGTGGTTTTGATACAAGATTGGATACAACAGATGAACTAGGGTTTTGAGAGGAGTTGGTGCTGGTGAAGGTGTTGATGGAGATTGACCCCCTCCCGATGAGAGGATCATTGGTGATGACGATGGTGATGACTTCACCCTCCCGGAGGGAAGTTTCCCAGGCAGAACAACTCTGCCGGAGCTCTAGATTGGTTCCGCCAAGGTTCCGCCTCGTGGCAGTGGAGTTTCGTCCCATAAGCTTCCTTCTGATTTTTTCCAGGACGAAAGACCTCACATAGCAGAAGATGGGCACCGGAGGGCCACCAGGGGGCCCAGGAGACAGGGGGCGCGCCCCCACCCTCTTGGCCAGGGTGTGGGCCCCCTCAGGTACTTTCTTTGCTCATAAATTCTTATTAAATCCAAAAATGACTTTCGTGGAGTTGCGGGACTTTTGGAGCTGTGCAGAATAGGTTTCCAATATTTGCTCCTTTTCCAGCCAGAATCCCAGCTGCCGCATTCCCCCTCTTCATGGTAAACCTTGTAAAATAAGAGAGAATAGCCATAAGTATTGTGACATAACGTGTAATAACAGCGCATAATGCAATAAATATTGATATAAAAGCATGATGCAAAATGGACGTATCAAGTTCATCCATTGCTACTCGCCAAGCAAAGTTCTTGACAGTAGGGGGCGCCACATTCTTCCATATATATGACCAGCAGGATCTACTTCCATCTGGAGAAGACCTAGATGAAGTCGCCCTCTCTCTGTGTGCTTCGTCGAACGCCAACATATAAGCACTCTTTACTGTAAAAACACCCAGCTTATTGGGTCCCATGCAATAACATCTTCGGCCTGCCACGGTGAAGCTCTAAATATTAGAATTTCGTCAATGTCCGCGGCAAGAAAGTGCTGCGACAATAGTTGTCCCTTCCAAGATCCATTCTCATTCAGGAGATCAGAAACGTACTGGATGCAACATCTCCCCTGCAATGAGATGGGCTTATATGAATGAGGCCTCGGTGTCCAGTTGTCACACAAAACTCGTATGCTTCTTCCATTGTCCACACGCCAAACCAATCCCTTTTTTAACAGGTCCAAACCGTGACTGATTGCCTGCCAGGAAGAGGACGCATTTCCCGTGAAGACCATATCCTCAAGCTTTCCCTCTGGGTAGTACCTTGCTTTCAGAACTTGCGCACATAAACTGTCCGGTCTAGATATCAATCTCCACGCCTGCCGAGCCAATAGCGCTTGGTTAAACAGACGAAAATCATGAAAGCCTGCTCCCCCTCTGTCCTTTGGTTGCATGAGATAGTCCCACCCTCTCAAGTGGACCTTCCTCTTTCCTTTAGCCGAACCCCAATAAAAGTTCTTGGCCATTCTTGTAAGATCATCACAGACTGAAAATGGTAATTTGAAAACACCCACGATATAAGTTGGCAGCGCCTGTGCAACAACTTTCACTAGTACCTCCCTCCTGGGCTGGGCAAGTTGTCCATCTCCCCACTGAATAAGACGTTTTGTCAGGCTTGTCTGAAGATTTTGAAACTTCCCTTTAGACATGCGCCCCTCAGGAGTAGGCAGGCCCAAATACTTTTCCTCAAAAATCAGACTTTGGACTTGCAACACTTGCTGAACCTCATCTTGAACTGCGCTCGGACAAGAAGCACCAAAGAACATGGAGCATTTTTCATAATTAAGACTTTGCCCAGTGGCCGCACCATACATGTTTAATGCATCCATAACACTCTCTGCCTGACCTCTAGTTGCCTCAAAAAACAACAAGGTATCATTAGCGAATAATAAGTGGTATATACCTGGTGCTCGCCTGCAAATTCTCACTGGTGTGATAAAACCACTAGCCACTCTATTTTTTAGTATAGCAGAAAGCCCATCCACAACAAACAGGAATAAGAATAGTGAAAGGGGATCACCTTGCCGAAGCCCACGTGACGGTGCAAATGAATCCAAGAGAGTTTCGTTTAATTTGACAGAATATCTCACCGATGTGACACAAGTCATTATCCAGTCAATCCATCGATGAGAGAACCCCAACTTTTGCATCACTTGCCTCAAGAAATCCTAGTCCACTCTATCATATGCTTTGGAAAGGTCAACTTTATAAGCACAGAAACTCTTTGTGGGATCCTTTTCCTGCTTAATGTAGTGTAAGCACTCAAAAGCAATCAGCGCATTATCTGTAATCATCCTCCCCGGGATGAAAGCACTCTATTCACCTGAGATTAGGTTGTCCAAAAGAGGGCGGAGTCTGTTAACCAAACACTTAGATTTGACCTTATAAATCACATTGCATAAGCTAATTGGCCTATACTCAGACAGCTTTGTTGGGTTGGCAATTTTCGGTATTAGGACAATTGTCGTGGAGTTAACTCCCTTTGGCATCACACCTGTACAAAAGAAGTCCTTAACAGCCGCGATCACGCTGTCCTTGATAGTCGCCCAATTCTTCTAAAAAATTCTGGCGGGAAATCCATCAGGCCCCGGCGCCTTCAATGGCCCTATCTGAAAGAGTGCATCAGAGATTTCCTTGTCACTAAACAGAGCACACAACTTGACATTATCCTCCTCTGTGACCAGTACCTCAAAGAGATCGACCATGTGGCCTGCATCGAGGTTAGAATCCGCTGTGAAAATATCGCGAAAATACTCGTTCGCTAACTTACCCATAGATGCCAAATCTGAATGAACCACCCCAATACTATCAGTTAACTGCCTGATCTTAATTTTCCGCGCCCTCCACACCGCCTTACTATGAAAGAACTTTGTGTTACGGTCCCCCTCCTTAAGCCATGATATTCTCGATCTTTGGAGCCAGATCATCTCCTCCTGGTACAAAAGCTCATTCATCCTATCTGACACTTTTCTTATTTCTTGCCTATCCGCATTTCATACGCATGAGCTCCTCGAGCTGCGATCGAGACTTAGCCAATTCCTTTGTTATATTTCCGAACTTTCTGCACCAAGACCCTAGCGACACCATCGTCTTGGTTAGAGCCTCTCTCAGCTGCTCCAATGTTTGGACGTTTCCAACAGATTCCCATGCATTCTTGATGACCTCTGGCAACGCTGAGTCCCTCTCCCAAAAAATATCATACCGGCGGTGTTTAGGCCCAGCCGGTCATGAGTCCGCCTTGCCTTTGAGCAGTACTGCCACATGGTCCGAACAAGGACTAAGAATATGGTGCACGGAGGCAAAAGATAATAGATTTCTCCACTCATTCGTAGCAACTGCTCTGTCAAGCCTCACCTTGACATTATTCACGCCACTTCTCTTATTGTCATAGGTGAAAGGGACCCCCGAAAAACCCAAGTCTATCATACCGCAAACTTCAAGCATATCCCTGAATGATATCATCTGCGACTCCGGCCTTGGTGTGGCTAAGAAGTGTTCAAAATCCAACATTGCTTCATTAAAATCCCCTATTACCAACCACGGAAGATCATTTACAGATTTTAAATTATGTAGTTTTGTCCACATGAGATGTCGGTTCTCCACCCATAGTTCACCATACACAAACGTAATTCTCCACTGCTCCGCACCTTCCTACACACGGACTAGAACATCGACGTGACGATCATCTTTGTCTAGAACTTCTACCACACAGTTTTCACGCCAGTATACGGCCAAGCCACCACTCATACCAGAGCTATCAACACCACAAAAACCCTTCAGACCCAACCGGCCTCTCAACCTCTTCATCTTCTCTTCCTTCTGTCTTGTTTCACACAAAAACACAAACATGGGGGAATGTGACCGACACACGGTCGTCAACTCTCAAACTGTCCGGGAACTCCCCCCTCCCCGACAGTTCCAACTTAAGCAATTCATTGGGCCCGGTGGTCCTCCGATTCGGAGGCTGCCTCATAAGATGTACACATGTCCACTTCACCAACCATCTCATCTCCACTCATCACGTGACGCAACCTCTTCACTATGAGGTTTTTGCCCGGTGTGGAGCTAGCAACAACCGAGCCAGAGCTCCCAACACCCGCTCCATTCTCAATGAAAAGAATTGTATCCGCCACCTTCCCCACCAGATGAGGGACTGGCTGCCCTCTAAGGTTAATTGTACCATCATCTCTGACAAGTCTTTTACGAGCAGAATGCTCCTGCTCCCCCAGCCCGAGCTACTCAACCTCAACAACACCTCTCTCAGTTTGAACCGGATGCACTACAACACCCCTACCTCTAGCCCCAGAGCTTCTCCCTCCTCTTTCTCCTCTGCCTGCGCCTCCTCTTCTACCACCCCGAACTCCCTCCCCCGAAGCACTATCCCCTCTACATGAATCAAACCAAGCACTTCGACCTCCTCTTGCTCCACTGTTTATTGGTTCTCTGCTCCAGTGCAAATAGTCACCCCATTCACCCGACGACAGATCGTGTATCCCATCGCCACATTCCTCCACCACGTGGCCCATGCAACCACAAAAAAAGCAAAAGTCTGGCAACTTTTCATAGTAAACGGGGTATTTCTTCCTCTCCTTCAAGGTGATCGACACAAATCTCACCATAGGTTTATTAACATTAACAAACACTTTAACCCTCAGGTGGTTAGAGGGGTTAATCTTTCCTTCATTGACCATCACTATAAACGGAGGCTCTCCTACCTTCTTCGCCACCTTCTCCGCTAGTTCTTTCTTCCTCGTTAACCCGTCTGGGAAGCCCTTGATCCTTGCCCATAGTGGGTACATGTCCAATGACTAGTCTGAGACATTAGTGAACCCATCATATTCAACCAAAACCACAGGATCCCTTCTAAACTGCCATGGTCCTCCTTACATCACCCTCTTCCAATCTCCCAAGCAATGACATTATGCCCGAAACAAGTTAGGTCCCTTGATATTGAACGTGACACCTTGAGCACACGCCCAAGCATTCCTCATGGAGTTTAACAGGGCCGCTTGATTGAACGGACGTAGGGTATGAACCCTAAAGAGAGCCAGCCATCTCACATCCCTGATTAACTCATCAACCTCCCCGGACAGATCTAGGTCTTCCTTCTCCTCTCCATGTAGGTTTAGGCCTTCAAACGCATCCTCCAAATTCGGATCTGGGCCGTGATGATCCCAGTTGTCCTCCTCATCCCCTTCCACCCGATTTTCCTCCATGTCCCTCCCTTCATCCGCCCCTTCCACGGCCATCCTTGCCGCCGAAGCTGACGAGGTTTGATCCACTCCGCCCCCCATAGCCTTCCGCCCTAACTCCTCCGCCGTTGCTTCCTTCGACCCTCCTGCTCCGTGTTCTACCTCAACTTCCTCCATGCTACCGACGTACCAGGACGATTACCTCAGGATGCACCGATCACCAGCAAGAGCTATGCAATCCGGCCGTCTTTTACGTGGGATATTTGGTGGACTTCGGCGCCGCCGCCGAAGGAAGAGGTAGACCCTAGGGGAAACCCTAGGGGAAAAAGCAACCACACGCCTCTCTGTTGCACATTCTTCGTATGAAATACTTCATGACTTTGATTGATGATTCCACTAGATTCTGTTATGTGTATCTGTTAAATACAAAGGATGAGGCTCTACACTACTTTAAAATCTATAAGGCTGAAGTTGAGAACCAACTTGAGAATAAAATAAAACGAGTCTGGTTTGATTGTGATGGAGATTATTTTTCTAATGAGTTTGATTTATTATGTGCAGAACATTATATTATTCATGAGAGGACGCCTCCCTATTCACCCCAATCAAATGGGGTTGTCGAACGGAAAACCGTACTCTTTGGTTAAGGCCATGTTAGATACCTCGGCTTTATCCAATGCATGGTGGGGGGAGGCTGTATTGGCATCATGTCATGTCCTGAATAAAGTTCTCGTGAAGGATAATTAGACTACTCCCTATGAGCAATGGGAAAAGAAAAGAACTACACTCTCTTACTTGCGCACTTGGGGTTGTTTGGCGAAAGTCAATGTGTCGATCCCCAAAAAGCGTAAGCTTGGACCAAAGACCATGGACTGCTTTAATTTGGGCTACGCTAAGAATAATGTTGGCTATGGATTTCTAGTAGTGATATCTGATGTACCTGACTAGGAGGTCGGTACAATTATAGAGTCTAAGGATGCTACATTCTTTGAGGACATTTTGCCCGTGAGAGATATGCAAAGCACTTCTAGACTGGAATCTGATGAGACTTCTGAACCTGCCATTCTGATGGAATACTATGGACACAAAAGTGATGATAGTTCCACGGAGGATGACGAGGAAGCTCCTATTAGGAGCAAGAGACAAAGGACTACAAAGTCTTTTGGTGATGATTCCTTGTGTACCTCGTGGATGATGACACCACCAGTTCCATTTCAGAAGCTTATGCATCTTCGGATGCTGACTACTAAAAGGATGCGGTTCGATTCCATCTTGGCTAACGGGACATGGGAGATCACTGACCGTCTTTATGGTTGCCAAGCATTAGGATGTAAATGGGTGTTCAAGAAGGAGCTTAGGCTCAATGGTACTGTTGAGAAGTACAAGGCTAGCCTTGTGGCCAAGGGTTATACCAAAGAGAAGAAGAGGATTTGTTCGATACTTACTCACCTGTGGCTAGACTGACAACCATTTGAGTGTTACTCGCTTTGGTTGTCTCGCATGGTCTTCTCATTCATCAGATGGACATTAAGACAACTTTCCTTAACAAAGAGCTAGACGAGGAAATTTACATGTAACAGCCAGATGGCTTTGTAGTAAATGGTCAGGAAAAGAAGGTGTGGAAGCTAGTGAAATCCTTGTACGGCCCGAAACAAGCGCCTAAGCAATGCCATGAGAACTTCAATACTACTCTGATGTCTGTTGCCTTTGTTGTTAACGAACCTGACAAATGTGTATACTACCGCTATGGTGGAGGCGAATGAGTTATACTATGTCTGTATGTCGATGACATACTGATATTTGGGACCCACCTCAAAGTCATTGGGGAGGTCAAGGTTTTTCTATCTCATAACTTTGAGATGAAAGGCCTAGGCATGGCTGATGTTATCTTGAACATCAAGCTACTGAGAAATACCGAGGGTGGAATTACACTTTTGCAATCCCACTATGTTGATAAGATTTTGAGCCGTTTTGAATATTCGGACTGCACCCTTCTGCAACACCATATGATCTAGCATACGGATTTGAAAGTTCAAAGGTACGGCTGTAGATAAATTGAGATATTCTCAAGTGGTTGGTTCACTCATGTACCAAGCTTGCGCTACTCGTCCTGACATCTCATTTGCAGTTTTTAAACTGAGCTGGTTTGTTTCCAATCCGAGAGATGTGCATTGCCATGCTGTTGAGAGAGTGATGTGTTATTTGCAAGGTACTATGAACTATGAAATTCACTATTCCGGGTACCCGTCGGTACTTGAGGGGTATAGTGATTCTAATTGGATATCTGATGCTGATGAGATGAAAGTCACAAGTGGATATGTCTTCACACTTGGTAGTGGTGTTGTTTCCTGGAAGTCTTGCAAGCGAACGATATTAACGAGATCGACTATGGAAGCAGAACTTAGAGCATTGCACACATCATGCGTCGAAGCAGAATGGCTTCGAAAGCTTGTGATGGATTTGCAAGTGGTTGATAAACTAGTCTCGGCTGTCCTTATGAACTGTGACAATCAAACAGTGATTGCCAAGGCTAAGATTTCAAAGGACATCATGAAATCCAAAAAGCACATAAGAAGAAGATTAAAATCTGTCAGAAAATCAAGAAACTCCGGAGTGATAGTGTTGGATTATATCCAGATGGCTAAAAATTGGCAGACCTTTTTACGAAAGGGCTATCATGGATTGTGATAGAAAATGCATCGAGGGGGTGGGTATGAGACCCATGTAAGTTGCCATGTGGGTAACCCAACCTGTATAATCGGAGATCCCATGAATTAGGACCTGGAAAACAATCCGGCGGTCAACTAAGGAGATTATCCTTAATTAACCCACTCCATCGGAGATGCAATAATACACTCAATTATGTAAGGCAGACTGACTTTTGTCTAAATGTGTTCCAAAGCTTATGTAAGCAAGATGCTAACCTACAGAGCATTCTTTGGAGGAACACATCTATGTGAGCCAGACTGCTAGTCACAGTCTATGAGATTGGGTGATCTCTAGGAAGCTCATGAGAAGGTAAGGAGTATGACTAATAAGCTCCACCCGTGGGGTTTAGCATTCGGCAGTCATGTATCAGCTGACAATGGGCGAAACTTCTGCACGCTAAATTGACAATTCAAGGCATAGTCCATTGTTCAGTTGTGAAGAAGTCTAATCTCATTGCTCTAGGTGGAAATTCAACTTAACAGTCTCCACTGAAAATTTTGGTATATCAAGCATTGTTTGGAATAGTCGACAAACTTATGTGCCTCGAGATCTGGTGGGGGTTGATGGATTATGGATGGGCTTAGGCCCATATAAGACAATAATCCATGGTTAATCTCTAAGGCCCGTTAATATGCACTGCAAGTGGTGGAAAGTGTGGGAAGTTTAGTACCATACTGCTACAGTAAGAAGAGTGAGATTTCTTTATAAGGGTTACTCTATCACTTGCTATTGGGAGCTAGGGAATAGGAGTTGTACACGCGCGCTCCTCCTCCTCCTCCGTCCGCCTCGCCTCGCCTCGTCACGACACGCGCGTGAGCCGCGGGTTGCCGAAATGAGCCAAGCTGAAGCTTATTTTTGTCGGACAGGAATGGTTAATTAATCTCGGATTAATTAACGAGTCGCTTGCGGAAGTGCCACTATCCGAGACGTTGGACCATGGGTTGTTCGTGGACTCGGTCATGGGCCTGAGCCCAAGCCCATCTACCCGACGACCTATATAAGAAGGAGCTGACCAGTGGAGTGAACCCTAACTCAGTTCACTCACTCCCTCTCGCACAACCCTAGCCGTCATCTACTGTTCCTCTCTCTGTGCTGCTTCCGGCGATCCCATCCCGACGACCGCGTGCACGTTTGGTCGGGAGTGCAGGTGCCTCCGGAACCCTGTCGTTCGAGATCCTGCCCGAGAGAATGACAATAAGGTTTTTGGGGAGCATCTCGATGCGACTGCTCCCGATTTGTCCCCATCTTCGTCTGCCTCTGCTTTCACTACTTCCCCTGCATCGACTCCATGGCTGACGACGAAGCCGCCAAGAAGGCCTCGGTCGATGCCGAGGCTGCCGCTGCCACCGCCACGTTGGACTGGCCAACCGGAGGATATGACTCATTCATCCCCTATTTGCTCGTTCATGTGTTGACCGTATATATGTTGTTCATAGATATTTCGGTTCTATGTACTGTACGTGCTCACATACTTAGGTATCGATATGAGATGCATACCGTATTTGCCATGCTTATCATTTACTCGTGGATTAGATTAGTCGAAAATGTGCTAATAATTCCAACACACGATAGTCCATTTGCATTATAGTATGAAGATTTTTTTTAAAATTGAATATATGCTTATGCAATGCAGACTTCAGCGAGTCACATCCTCACCATCTCGTAAGTTGTTCACGGTCAGGAATGCCCGTCCGTCTTGATCTTTCACACATTGTATCGGTTTGCCAGAGTAAATGTTATGCTAGTACACTCACTCAGATGTATGCATGCGATAACTGGACCTCGGCTAGTAGGAGCACGTACATACATGTTGTACAAGCAGATTCCCAAGTCACGAGTTAATCCATGGCTCGTCTCGACCGTTCACAAACTGACACCGTATTTAACCATTGATTTCCAGATCACGAGTTAAGAAAAATCGTGAGATTTGGTTTTAAAACAGCGCCGAACGACTTGGACTCCTATATAAAGGAGCCTTGCATTTGGCATTTCCATCAACACCTCCTCAACACATCATCCAGTAAAGCAAACATCCTAGCGCAATGAAGGGACTCTTGCTGTGCACGCTCGCACTTGCCTTGGCTGCGGGGACCACCCACGCCCAGCTGCAGTCCTGCCCTACGCGCTGCGGCAAGCAGGCGGACGGCATGGAGTGCCCCAACAACCTCTGCTGCAGCAAGAATGGGTACTGCGGCCTGGGCGTGAACTACTGCAGCGCTGGCGCCGGCTGCCAGAGCGGCGCCTGCTACGACAACAAGATCTGCGGCGCGCAGGCCAATGGCACACTGTGCCCTAACAACCACTGTTGTGGCTCGGGTGGTCGCTGCGGCTACGGCAGATAATACTGCGGCAACGGCTGCCAGAACGGTCCTTGTTGGGCTGATCTCAAGTGTGGTCATCTGGACAATGGTAAGCTCTGCCCCAACAACCTCTGCTGCAGCCAGTACGGTTACTGTGGCCTAGGACCGGAGTTCTGTGGTACTGGCTGCCAAAACGGCGCTTGCAGCACAGACAAGCCGTGTGGCAACAAGGCTAATGGTGCACCATGCACCAACAACTATTGTGGCAGCCTGTATGGCTCTTGTGGGCTTGGCAAGGATTACTGTGGTACCGGCTGCCAGAGCGGCGCATGCAACTAGTATTAATGTGGTACACTCCTTCCTTCCTGGTTGCATACTCAAGTGCGTGCTACCCTTGAATTGTTGCCATGGAAGTATAAGTGTTGCAACGAGGAAGTATAAGCATCGCAACGAGGAGTAATAATCAGTGGCAATAGCTAATATTATTGTCCCGAATTAAGTTTTACTTGTACCAGCTAAGTATGTCAAGCTGTCGACATTTGTCCTAATAATCGACATTTGTCCTAGTATTATGTTTTATTGACATTGTGTAATGTTATTGTATGATCTGGTGATACTATATATTGCCACTTGTTTTAGTTTGCTATTTCATGACTGGTATATTTTGGTGTGACGCTGGAATATTGAATAATTAATGTGTTATTATACTCATGGTTATTAACTGCTGAAAAAAATAGAAAGAAATGCAATAAAACTATGACGGGAAGGAAACGATCATGGTGAACAAAAACAAACTGGAATATCTTTCTTTTCTATCGTTGAACACTGGATCCCGAGCACACTATGTGTGTTTTCGCAGTGCATACAAACATCCGGTATTTATGCCTTGGATATGAACATTTGAAGAAGACAACAAACAATATCTCCGCCGAGCACATCTCGTAGTTTTCCACTCTTTGGATGCTCTTGCACGAGGTTGAACTTGGTGAGCTCACCGAGGATGGCATCCTATGGAAGCACACGGCTAGTGGGCAATACTCAGCGGCATCTGCATACAAGGCGCAATTTCTATGAATGGTTCTCTCACCCATAGATGGAATGGTTTGGAAGGCTTGGGCTCCTTCAAAAATCAAGTTCTTTGCTTGGTTGGCTCTACAAGATAGAATTTGGACTGTTGATAGATTGGTGAAGCATGGATGGCCAAATTGTCATCTTTGCCCTTTTTTTGAAACTGTGATGATTTTTATAGCAAATTCGAAAACTATACATCCTAATGCAGAAAAATCAAAAGTATCATCCCGTCGGCCTCCTGTTGGCCGAAGAGGAACTTTTCAGACTACCATTGGCCGAAGAGGGACTTTTCGGCCAACCGTTGGCCAAAAAGGACTTTTCGGCCAACCATTGGCCAAAAAGGACATTTCGGCCAACAGCTGGCCAAAGAGTCCCTCTTCGGCCAACACCTGCTCTGTTGTTTTAGAAAATTCATATCAATTAGGATTTTTAGTGTTTTAATTTGATTTTTTTGCATTAGATTAGTAATTTTATGAAGTTTTTGAAGATATCAAGTTTGACTAGATTTGAAAGTTTAAATTTGAATTTTCATGAATTTGCTCAAATCACTAGATTGCCTATAATTTGAGCTAGGAGTATTCTTTTTAGATGATTCTTTTTGCTACTGGTTCTTTGTGACTTTGTTTATCAGTAGTAATTAATTGGTGAATTTTAGGATTATTTAAAATTAGGGTTTTATGAAAACAGTTATGTTTTACTGTTTTATAGGTTTTGTGCTATTTATTTTAATTTTAATTGCTTTAAATTATTTTCTTTATTTTTTTGACATATTCTTTTAGTTTCTGTTAAGTTAGTAGTAGATATTTTATTTGTAGTTTTTTTTGTATTTTATTTCTTTTATCCTCCATTTTCTTTCCCGTCCTTCTTTCTCTCCATTTTCTCCCGCTATTTTCTTTGCCGCCATTTTCTCCCGCCATTCTTTGCTGCCATTTTCTCCCACCATTTGTCCCGTCGTTATTTGCCGCCATTTTCTCCTGCCATTTTCTTTCCCGTCATTTTATTTGCCGCCATTGTCTCCCTCCATTTTCTCCCACCATTTTATTTCCTGTCACTCTCTCCCGCCATTTTGTTTCCCGCCATTCTCTCCCGCCATTCTCTCCCACCATCTTCTTTCTCGCCATCTTCTTTCTCGCCGTCTTCACTTCTCAACTTATAAAACGAGCATCATGGTGTCCACGACCGTAGATAACATCGTCTGACACTTTTAAATATGGCGGGAAAGGAAATGGAGGAAAAAATGGAGGAAAAAAGATTGCGGAAAAGTATTCTTTTTCGTGTATAAAACGGCAATGGTTGTACAGGATTTATAAGGCACTTTTAAATATAAATTCCCATGAAGCTCAAAACAAGTTTTCTAGTAGGATAAAATAAATAAAATACAAAGAAATACTACAAATAAAATAGCTACTGATAACTTAACAGAAACAAAAAGAATATGTCAAAAAACTAAAGGAAACAATTTAAAGCAATTAAAATTAAAAGAAATAGCATAAAACCTATAAAACACTAAAACAAAACTGTTTTCATAAAAACCTAATTTTAAATAATTATAAAATTCGCCAACTAATTACTACTGATAAACAAAGTCACAAAGAACCAGTAGCAAAAAGAATCATCTAAAAAATACTCCTAGCTCAAATTATAGGCAATCTAGTAATTTGAGCAAATTCATGAAAATTCAAATTCAAACTTTCAAATCTAGTCAAACTTGATATCTACAGAAACTTCATAAAATTACTAATCTAATGCAAAAAGAATCAAATTAAAACACTAAAAATCCTAATTGATATGAATTTTCTAAAACAGTAGAGCAAGTGTTGACCGAAAAGTCCTTTTTGGCCAACGGTTGGCCGAAATGTCCTGTTGCCGAAAAGTCCCTCTTTCGGCCTACGGTTGGCCGAAAAGTCCCTCTTCGGCCAACAGGAGGCCGACTGGGTGATACTTTTGATTTTTCTGTAGTAGGGTGTCTAGTTTCCGAATTTGCTATAAAAATCATCATAGTTTCAAAAAAAAAATCTCTTTGCAAGAGGGTGCAAGAATGGGGGACTCACTTCTTCTACAAGTGCTGCTCCACCAGAAGGCTATGGTCTTTGGTCATTGACAAATATCACATTCTCGAGCTTGACACAAACGTATGGCCCTCGTTCGACTAGGTTGAGACTTGGTGGGCAAGTACTTGAGACAATGCCACGCCATTTAGGCAAGCCAAGGCATCCCTCACCATGCTTGTCTCATGGACTATTTGAAACGAGCAAAACGCAAGTGCGTTCAAGCAGAAGAGCGCACCACCGACTATATTGCTTGCCTCCATCGCGACCGAGGCTAGCCTCTGGATCATCGCCGGTGCTAAAAAACTAGGGTCCATAATATTGCAAGAGTAATTCCCATGTCGTCTAATCGGGTTGCTTGTAAGAGACTCTATTCTCTCTTATTTAATGGATGAGACAAAGCTTTTGCCTCCGCTTCAAAAAAAATATATGCTTATGCAGTGCAGACTTCAGCCGTTAGGTCCTCGTCATCTCGGTTTTTGTTCACGGTCAGGAATGATGTCCGTCTTGATATTTCACATCGTATCGGCTTGCCAGAGTAAATGTTATGCTAGTACACTCACTCAGATGCATGCATGCGATAGCCGGACCTCGGCTTGTAGGAGCATACGTGCCTACATGTTGTACAAACAGATTTCCAAGTCATGAGTTAATCCATGGCTCGTCTTGACCGTTCACAAACTGACACCGTATTTACCAATTGATTTCCACGTCATGTGTTAAATCCATGGCCCGTCTTGACGGTTCACACACTGACACCGTATATACCAACCTATTTCCAAGTCATGAGTCAAAAACAATCGTGAGATTTGAATAAACTAGGATCAATGCCTAACTAGGTTTGGTTCACCACCGAACGACTTGGACTCCTATATAAAGGAGCCTTGCATTTGGCATTTCCATCAACACCTCCTCAACACATCCAGTAAAGCACACATCCTAGCGATGAAGGGCCTCTTGCTGTGCGCGCTCGCACTTGCCTTTGCGGCAGTGACCACCCACGCCCAGCTGCAGTCCTGCCCCACGCACTGCGGCAAGCAGGCCGACGGCGTGGAGTGCCCCAACAACCTCTGCTGCAGCAAGGATGGGTACTGCGGCCTGGGCGTCGACTACTGCAACGCTGGCGCCGGCTGCCAGAGCGGCGCCTGCTATGACAACAAGATCTGCGGCTCGCAGGCCAATGGCACACTGTGCCCTAACAACCACTGTTGTGGCTCGGATGTCGTTGCGGCTACGGCAGAGAATACTGCAGCAACGGCTGCCAGGGCGGTCCTTGCTGGGCTGATCTCAAGTGTGGCCACCTAGACAAAGCTATGCCCCAACAACCTCTGCTGCAGCCAATACGGTTACTGTGGCCTAGGACCGGAGTTCTATGGTGCTGGCTGCCAAAACGGCGCTTGCAGCACAGACAAGCCGTGTGGCAACAAGGCTAATGGTGCACCATGCACCAACAACTATTGTTGCAGCCATGGGTCTTGTGGTCTTGGCAAGGATTACTGTGGTACCGGCTGCCAGAATGGCGCATGCAACTAGTAACGTTGTGGTACACTCCTTCCTGGCTGACAATCAAGTGCGCACTACCTTGAACTGCTGCCATGGAAGTATAAGCGTTGCAATGATAAAGTATAAGCATTGCAATGAGGAGTAATAATCAGTGGCAATAGCTAATATTATTGTCCCAAATTAAGTTCTACTTGTATCATCTAGCTATCGTTATCAAGCTGTCAATGTTTCCCCTAATCAGTATTGTGTTTTTGTTGCCAGCATATAATGTTTTGCTGCTTCTTGACCATAATGTTTTGCTGCTTCTTGACCATCATGTTTTGTAGTGACACTGGAACTTTGAATAATTGCATTGCTAAAAACAACTGGTGTTGCCATAGCTTTTAATGTGTTCTATACTCATGGTTATAAACTGCTGCAAAACAATCATTGAAGGAGATAAAACAATCATGGTGAACAAAAAAAAACTCACTGGAACATTTTCTCATCTCATCAACTATTGAAGGGACCAGTATAACGAGAGGATTGACTACCGTGGAACACTGGATCCCAAGCACTTCGCAGTGTATACAAACACCTGGTGAGTACGCCTTCGATGTGATCAGTTTGGTTAGTTAGACAGCAAAAGTGCACAATATTGCACTGCGGGCAGCGGCAGGTTTTTCTTCTTCTTTTAGGAAGAGTCTGTTATCTAGACAGATTTCGACATCACAGAATGACAGATTTTGACATAGCTGGAATTGATGGAACAGGAAAATCTGCACCTATGAAAGTACAAGAAATCACAAGTGTATAATATCAGATTGTTTTGACTAAGACCAGCAAACAACCAAGACAACAGACTAGTGCAGTGGAACGCCACAGGTTCTAAGTTCTGAACATTCACGGTGAGCAAAAATGTGTTATAACAGGATATAAGAGCATTCAGATTAGTATTAAAAAGATTTAGGTCTCACTTAATTCATAACAGAGATCACACTGCCATAAGGCACAGGACTAAAGAGTTTCACAAACGACACATGACATAGACTTGCACATAGTAACCGAAGAGACAAGGGAAGAAGCCACCAGGCATAACAGACTTGCGAATCAAACTTCCAAGGTCGCAAGGAACTCACTGGCCACCACGAAGGCGGAGCACCAAGTGGAGAGTAGACTCCTTCTGAATGTTGTAATCCGCAAGGGTGCGACCATCCTCAAGCTGCTTGCCGGCAAAGATCAGGCGCTGCTGGTCCGGGGGGATGCCCTCCTTGTCCTGGATCTTCGCCTTCACGTTGTCAATGGTGTCCGAAGATTCCACCTCCAGGGTGATGGTCTTGCCGGTGAGGGTCTTCACAAAGATTTGCATGCCACCACGCAGACGGAGTACCAGGTGCAAGGTGGATTCCTTCTGGATATTGTAATCAGCAAGGGTGCGTCCGTCCTCAAGTTGCTTGCCAGCAAAGATGAGACGCTGCTGGTCCGGCGGGATACCCTCCTTATCCTGGATCTTCGCCTTGACATTGTCGATCGTGTCAGAGGACTCTACCTCAAGTGTGATGGTCTTGCCGGTGAGGGTCTTAACAAAGATCTGCATCTGCGTAGTTCAAAATTGCAACAAAAAAAACATAAGTAACCTGGTTATAGGTGTATATGAACAAGATAAACAAAGTGACGAGACAGTAAATTTCAGATAAGATGAAGGCACACACGACCAGATCAACAAAAGAAAGAAACACACACCGTGATCATCTAAATTTCTGATAGATTACTACTCCCTCCGATCCTAAATAGGTGTCGCAGTTTTGAACTAAGGTTAGTTCAACCTTAGTTCAAAGCTGCGACACTTATTATGGATTGGAGGGAGTAGTAAATCTGACAAACAGCGGGGCAATAATATGACCTAATTCCAGTTTGCTAAGATAGGCTTTCGCCCCGTTTTATACATATATATTAAGCACTAACATAATTCCAGTTTAGGTTAAGCAGGCTCTTATAGCTGGAAATTCCAAAGCAGATAAGCCAACCTGATAGAGGAGTATATGAAGAGATCAACATAATGATGAAACAGTGAAGTGAGATGATCTAAATCTTACAAATAATAGTAAATCTGGAGTTGACAGATATAACATCAGCAGAGCAACTGAGAAAGTACATCGAAGGGGATCGGAAGATAATAATCTAACTGTTACGATCTATTTCCAGTTCAAATAAACAAGCCAGCTTGACTACAGCATATCTATTGTAAGGCTAACATAGAGATGCAGTACTACGTCAATCCAAATTAGCAGAAAGAGCAAAACCAAAACAAGATTCCCTCCAATGATGGATGAACACTCTAATGAGACTCAACTTAAAACCAAAACAAGATTCTAGAGTGGCAGATCCAACACTAATCGGTAAAAGTCTAATCAACAACTCTAGATGAACCATCACGGGACAGCAATCCAGCAAAACTCGTTTTTTTTCTTTAATCTACCAGCATGTAAACAAAATCATGAACATGGGTACAGCGATCCACACGGATCAACTGATATTTCCATGTTGTTTCTACGAGCCTGTCATCTAATCGCGTTGACTGATTTGGCAACCGCACTCGCACATATGCATCTAAATCAGTCCCACAACATGAACAGACAGAGATGGGGGGGAGAGGTAATCGGTGGCGTGCGCATACCTTGACGGAGGAGGAGGTTCGCGAGACTTCAAGATCGATCGCCTGTGAAGAAATTTATAGGTTGGGACGGAACCGGCGGGTAGGAGAGGCGGTTGCAGAGTCTGTCCCCACCACGCAGTCTCTCGAAGCGTCTCGAGGGGTCTACAAGCGCCGAGTGGACTTTCCATATAGCCGCGCCCGTTTGAGCTTATTATAACGAGACCCGGAAGGATGTCTCGCCCCATCGCTATGGGCCGGCCCAGGTGAGTTTGTTTTCTTCTCTGTTTTTTACATTCGTTTTTTCTTTTGTCCATATTTTCGAAAATATTGTAAAATTCATACATTCCAAAATTTCAAACCAGCGTAAAGACCTGTGAATTTAAGGAAAAGGTTAAAGCAGTTTTTTTTGGGTTAGTTTAGCTTGAAAAAGTTCACGAATTTCAAACGTTCATATAGTTTAACAAAAATGTTTGTATCATTTAAAAATGTTTCAACACTTATTTGAAAGACAATTAGCATGTACTCAAAAAATATTAAAAACATGTGTTTTAGAAAGAAAAAAACATGTACTTGAAAATTATTAAATGTGTATAAAACATGTTTCATATGTATAAAAATGTACAATATGTATGAAAAGCAGTAGACACCAAACATATATTTGAAACAATTTTTTTATCTTGTAGTTAAAAAAATTTAAACATATCTAAAAAGAATATTCCTTGTTTATACGGAAAATATACAATGTGTAAGAAAAAAATCCGACTTTAATAAATATATTCAAAAACAATATTAGTCATGTACTTGAATAATGTTAAACATATATAAACGACTATTTGTTGTGTACACGAAAAATTTACAATGTGAAAGAAAAAAATTAGACATCAATAAATATATTTTAAAAGATAAGTATTACCCATGTATTTAAAAGATGCTAAACTATATAGAAAATGTTCCTGCTATATACAAGAAATATACAATATCTATGAAAAAATAGACATGTACTCCCTCTATAAACTAATATAAGAAGAAGAAAAAAGAGAAGGGAAAAATTGAGAAAGGAAGAAAAAGAGAACAAAAGAAAACCAAGAAAGAAACAACGCAAATTGAAGGAAAACAAAAACATAAAAAGGGGAAGAAAACCAACCGACGAAACCGGAAGAAGGGGGGGGGGGGGCGCTCAACAACACGTCCCTTACTGGGTCGGCCATCAAGAAGCAGTGCAGGCGTGAGAGGAGAGCCACTACATGCGAGATATAGCTCTGGCGAGCCCAAACCGGCAATGCACATATGCTCTTTCATCGCATAATCGTCAACAAACATGTTGTCTAAGGGCAGCTCCAAGGCAATCCACCAAACCGCTCATAAATGCCTAAACCGGATTATCCAAACATCTTTTGCCATCCAACGTCGTTCACCAAATATGTCTGGACCGATGCAAATGTCTGAAATCCCATGAACCGGCACTAAACATATGGAGGTTTGCGGGCATTCGGACCTCAACCATATCGGATTTCGACACGCCCGGTCCATCCCAAAATACCCCACCTAGAGCACTTTTTCCCATTTTGTCGGGGATGTACCCCGCGGTGTGACCCGGCCGGAGATATGACCCGGCTGGGATTTGACGTTTCATTGGTGACCCGGCAAACTATAAGCCGGCGGGAACAGTTAAGCAGTGTAAGCTGGCAGACACGTCATGTAAGCCGGCAGACACAGTCATGTAACCCGACAGACACAGTCATGTAACCCGGCAGACACAGTCATGTAACCCGGCATACACATTCATATAAGTCGGCGGACACAGTCATGTAAGCCGGCGGACTCAGTCATGTAAGCCGACAGATGTTAAGCTAGACGGTAAGCCAGATGGTAAGCCAGATGGTAAGTCAGATACTAAGCCAGACAGTAAGCCAGATGGTAAGTCAGATCGTAAGCCAGACCGTAAGTCAGATTGTAAGCCAGATTGTAAGAAGCCCAAGACGTTAAAGAAGCCCATGGAGAGAAGTCCGTGATGAGAAGTCAGAATAGTTTAAGTCTTAGTTCGAGATGGACTCTACATGTAACCTGCCCCTTCAACTTATATAAGGAGGGGCAGGGCACCCCAAGAGGGAGAGGCAAGAAGAAGAAACAAGCTATAGTGCTAGACACAAAGAGTCAGCTTACCGGCGACTCCCACATGATCATAATGAGACCTAGCCACAAACAGCATGTAGGGTTATTACCGGATGATGTTTCCCGGGGCTCGAAGCTATCTAAATCCATGTCTTATGTTGCGTCTCTCAATTCCGCCCAACCGTGACAATTCCACGACACATTTCGTCCCTGACCACTGTGTTGTGTATCCGCTTTGTCGATGACCACAGCTCTGTTGGGGATCGTTGCAGAAATTAAAAAAATTCTACGCATCACCAAGATCAATCTATGGAGAGACTAGCAACGAGAGAGAGGGGAGTGCATCTTCATACCCTTGAAGATCGCGAAACGAAAGCATTGCAAGAACGTGGATGAAGGAGTCGTACTCGTAGCAATTCAGATCGCGGTGGATTCCAATCTAAGCGCCGAACAACGGCACCTCCGCGTTTAACACACGTGCAGCCCGGTGACGTCTCCCGCGCCTTGATCCAGTAAGGAGGAGGGAGAGGTTGAGGAAGATAGCTCCAGCAGCAGCACGACGGCATGGTGATGGTGGAGCAGCAGTTCTCCGGCAGGGCTTCGCAAAGCTCACACGGAGGAGGAGAGGTGTTGGGGAGGGCCAGGGCTGTGCCTTGGATGTGTTGCTGCTGCCCACCCCCACCCCTCTATTTATAGGGAGAAGGGGAAAGGGGGTCGGCCCCTCTAGATGAGATCTAGAGGGGGGGCGGCCAAGGGGAGGGGGCTTGCCCCCCAGGCAAGGAGGGGGCACCTCCCTTAGGGTTCCCCCCCAACCCTAGGCGCATGGGCCCTAGGAGGATGGTGCCCAGCCCACTTAGGGGCTGGTTCCCTTCAACATACAGCCCATAAGGCCCTCCGGGGCAGGTGGACCCTCCCGGTGGACCCCCGGAACCCCTCCGGTGGTCCCAGTACAATACCTGTAAACCCCCGAATACTGCCGGTGACCGTATGACGACTTCCCATATATAAATCTTCACCTCTGGACCATTTCGGAACTCCTTGTGATGTCCGAGATCTCATCTAGTACTCCAAACAACATTCGGTAATAACATACAAATCTTCCCTATAACCCTAGCGTCATCAAACCTTAAGTTTGTAGACCCTACAGGTTCGGGAATCACGCAGACATGACCGAGACAGCTCTCCGGCCAACAACCAACAGCAGGATCTGGATACCCATGTTGGCTCCCACATGTTCCACGATGATCTCATCGGATGAACCACGTGGTTGAGGATTCAAGCAATCCCGTATACAATTCCCTTTGTCAATCGGTACGTTACTTGCCCGAGATTCGATCGTCGGTATCCCAATACCTCATTCAATCTCGTTACCGGCAAGTCACTTTACTCGTTGCGTAATGCATGATCCCATGACTAACTACTTAGTCACATTGAGCTCATTATGATGATGCATTACCTAGTGGGCCCAGAGATACCTCTCCGTCATACGGAGTGACAAATCCCAGTCTCGATTCGTGCCAACCCAACAAACACTTTCGGAGATACATGTAGTGCAGCTTTATAGTCACCCAGTTACGTTATGACATTTGGTACACCCAAAGCACTCATACGGTATCCGGGAGTTACACAATCTCATGGTCTAAGGAAATGATACTTGACATTAGAAAAGCTTTAGCAAATGAACTACACGATCTTGTGATATGCTTAGGATTGGGTCTTGTCCATCACATCATTCTCAAAATGATGTGATCCCATTATCAATGACATCCAATGTCCATAGTCAGGAAACCATGACCATCCGTTGATCAAGGAGCTAGTCAACTGGAGGCTCACTAGGGACATGTTGTGGTCTACGTATTCACACATGTATTACGGTTTCTGGTCAATACAATTATAGCATGAATAGTAGATGATTATCATGAACAAGAAAATATAATAATAATCATTTTATTATTGCCTCTAGGGCATATTTCCAACAGTCTCCCACTTGCACTAGAGTCAATAATCTAGTTACATTGTGATGAATCGAACACCCATAGAGTTCTGGTGTTGATCATGTTTTTCTCACGGAAGAGGTTTTGTCAACGGATCTGCGACATTCAGATCCGTATGCACTTTGCAAATATCTATGTCTCCATCTTGAACATTTTCACGAATGGAGTTGAAGCGACGCTTGATGTGCCTGGTCTTGTTGTGAAACTTGGGCTCCTTGGCAAGGGCAATAGCTCCAGTGTTATCACAGAAGAGAGTCATCGGGCCCGACACATTGGGAATAACTCCTAGGTCGGTAATGAACTCCTTCATCTAGATTGCTTCATGTGCTGCCTCTGAGGCTACCATGTACTCCGCTTCACATGTAGATCCCGCCATGACGATTTGCTTGCTACTGCACCAGCTTACTGCCCCACCATTCAAAATATACACAAATCCAGTTTGTGACTTGGAGTCATCCAGATCTGTGTCTAAGCTAGCATCTACGTAACCCTTCACGACGAGCTCTTCGTCACCTCCATAAATGAGAAACATATCCTTAGTCCTTTTCAGGTACTTCAGGATATTCTTGACTGTTGTCCAGTGTTCCATGCCGGGATTACTTTGGTACCTTGCTACCAAACTTATGGCAAGGTTTACATCACGTCTCATACACAGCATGGCATACATAATAGACCCTATGGCCGAGGCATAGGGGATGACACTCATCTTTTCTCTATCTTCTGCTGTGATCGGGCATTGAGCCGAGCTCAATTTCACACCTTGCAATACAGGCAAGAACCCCTTCTTGGACTAATCTATATTGAACTTCTTCAATATCTTATCAAGGTATGTGCTTTGTGGAAGACCTATGAGGCGTCTCGATCTATCTCTATAGATCTTGATGCCTAATATGTAAGCAGCTTCTCCAAGGTCCTTCATTGAAAAACACTTATTCAAGTAGGCCTTTATGCTGTCCAAAAGTTCTATATCATTTCCCATCAATAGTATGTCATCCACATATAATATGAGAAATGCTACAGAGCTCGCACTCACTTTCTTGTAAACACAGGCTTCTCCATAAGTCTGCATAAACCCAAATGCTTTGATCATTTCATCAAAGCGAATGTTCCAACTCCGAGATGCTTGCACCAGCCCATAGATGGAGCGCTGGAGCTTGCATACCTTGTTAGCATTCTTAGGATCGATAAAACCTTCCGGCTACATCATATACAATTCTTCCTTAAGAAAGCCGTTAAGGAATGTCGTTTTGACGTCCATTTGGCATATCTCATAATCATAGAATGCGGCAATTGCTAACATGATTCGGACGGACTTTAGCTTCGCTACGGGTGAGAAGGTCTCGTCGTAGTCAACCCCTTGAACTTGTCGGTAACCCTTAGCAACAAGCGGAGCTTTATAGATGGTAACATTACCATTAGCGTCCATCTTCTTCTTAAAGATCCATTTATTTTCTATCGCTCGCTGATCATCGTGCAAGTCTGTCAAAGTCCATACTTTGTTTTCATACATGGATCCTATCTCGGACTGCATGGCTTCAAGCCATTTGTTGGAATCTGGGCCCGCCATTGCTTCTTCATAGTTCGAAGGTTCACCGTTGTCTAACAACATGATTTCCAGGACAGGGTTGCCATACCATTCTGGTGTGGAACGTGTCCTTGTGGACCTACAAAGTTTAGTAGCAACTTGATCCGAAGTACCTTGATCATCATTATTAACTTCCTCTCTAGTTGGTGCAGGCACCACAGGAACATCTTCCTGAGTTGTGCAACTTTCCGGTTCAAGAGGTAGTACTTCATCAAGTTCTACTTTCCTCCCACTTACTTCTTTCGAGAGAAACTCTTTCTCTAGAAAGGACCCGTTCTTGGCAACAAAGATCTTGCCTTCGGATTTGAGGTAGAAGGTATACCCAATGGTTTCCTTAGGGTATCCTATGAAGACACATTTTTCCGACTTGGGTTCGAGCTTTTCAGGTTGAAGTTTCTTGACATAAGCATCGCATCCCCAAACTTTTAGAAACGACAGCTTAGGTTTCTTCCCAAACCATAATTCATACGGTGTCATCTCAACGGATTTATACGGTGCCCTATTTAAAGTGAATGTAGCTGTCTCTAAAGCGTATCCCCAAAATGATAGCGGTAAATTGGTAAGAGACATCATAGATCGCACCATATCCAATAGAGTGCGATTACGACGTTCGGACACACTGTTACGCTGAGGTGTTCCAGTCGGCGTGAGTTGTGAAACAATTCCACATTTCCTTAAGTGCGTACCAAACTCGTGACTTAAATATTCTCCCCCACGATCTGATCATAAGAATTTTATTTTTCTGTCACGTTGATTCTCTACCTCACTCTGAAATTCTTTTAACTTTTCAAAGGTCTCAGACTTGTGTTCCATTAAGTAGACATACCCATATCTACTAAAGTCATCAGTGCGGGTGAGAACATAATGATAGCCACTGCGAGCCTCAAAGCTCATTGGACCACACACATCAGTATGTATGATTTCCAATAAGGTGGTTGCTCGCTCCATTGTTCTGGAGAACGGAGTCTTGGTCATTTTGCCCATGAGGCATGGTTCGCACGTGTAAAATGATTCGTAATCAAGAGACTCCAAATGTCCATCTGCAAGGAGCTTCTTCATGCGTTTGACACCAATGTGACCAAGGCGGCAGTGCCACAAGTATGTGGGACTATCATTGTCAACCTTACATCTTTTGGTATTCACACTATGAATATGTGTAACATCACGTTCAAGATTCATTAAGAATAAACCATTGACCAGCGGAGCATGACCATAAAACATATCTCTCATATAAATAGAACAACCATTATTCTCGGATTTAAATGAGTAGCCATCTCGCATTAAACAAGATCCAGATACAATGTTCATGCTCAAAGCTGGCACTAAATAACAATTATTGAGGTTTAAAACTAATCCCGTAGGTAAATGTAGAGGTAGCGTGCCGACGGCGGTCACATCGACCTTGGAACCATTCCCGACGCGCATCGTCACCTCGTCCTTCGCCAGTCTCCGCTTTCCGCAGCTCCTGTTTTGAGTTACAAATATGAACAACCGCACCGGTATCAAATACCCAGGAGCTACTACGAGTACTGGTAAGGTACACATCAATAACATGTGTATATCACATATACCTTTGGTGTTGCTGGCCTTCTTGTCCGCTAAGTATTTGGGGCAGTTCCGCTTCCAGTGACCGTTTCCCTTGCAATAAAAGCACTCAGTCTCAGGTTTGGGTCCATGCTTTGGCTTCTTCCCGGCAACTGGCTTACCAGGCGTGGCAACTCCCTTGCCGTCCTTCTTGGAGTTCTTCTTACCCTTGCCTTTCTTGAAACTAGTGGTTTTATTGACCATCAACGCTTGATGTTTCTTTTTTATCTCCACCTCCGCTGATTTCAGCATTGAAAATACCTCAGGAATGGTTTTCACCACCCCCTGCATATTGTAATTCATCACAAAGCTCTTATAGCTAGGTGGGAGCAACTGAAGGATTATGTCAATGACCGCGTC
Organism: Triticum aestivum; assembly: GCF_018294505.1. NCBI lineage: Eukaryota > Viridiplantae > Streptophyta > Magnoliopsida > Poales > Poaceae > Triticum > Triticum aestivum. Next base: position 637,903,168 of record NC_057813.1, read on the forward strand.
ATCCGGGAGATTAACTCCCAGCTGAGACAAGCGGTTGTGCAACCCAGACATTTTGAGTATGTGCTCGCTGACAGAACTATTCTCCTCCATCTTACAACTGTAGAACTTTTCGAAGACTTCATATCTCTCGACTCGGACATGAGCTTGGAAAACCATTTTCAGCTCTTGGAACATCTCATATGCTCTGTGCTACTCAAAACGCTTTTGGAGCCCCGGTTCTAAGCTGTAAAGCATGCCGCACTGAACCAGGGAGTAATCATCACTACGCGACTGCCAGGCATTCATAACATCTTGAGTTGCTGGGAAAACGGGTGCTTCACCTAGCGGTGCATCTAGGACATATGCTCTCTTGGCAGCTATGAGGATGATCCTCAAGTTCCGGACCCAGTCCGTCTAGTTGCCACCATCGTCTTTCAGCTTGGTTTTCTCTAGGATCGCGTTGAAGTTGAGGGACACATTAGCGTGGGCCATTTGATCTACAAGACATATTGCAAAGGTATTAGACTAGCTAAGTTCATGATAATTAAGTTCATCTAATCAAATTATCTAATGAACTCCCACTCAGATAGACATCCCTCTAGTCATCTAAGTGATACATGATCTGAGTAAACTAGGCCGTGTCTAATCATCACGTGAGATGAACTAGTCATCATCGGTGAACATCTTCATGTTGATCGTATCTTCTATACGACTCATGTTCGACCTTTTGGTCTCTTGTGTTCCGAGGCCATGTATATACATGCTAGGCTCGTCAAGTCAACCTAAGTGTTTTGCATGTGTAAATCTGGCTTACACCCGTTGTATGCGAATGTTAGAATCTATCACACCCGATCATCACGTGGTGCTTCGAAACAACGAACTTTCGCAACGGTGCACAGTTAGGGGGAACACTTTCTTGAAATTTTATGAGGGATCATCTTATTTATGCTACCATCGTTCTAAGAAAATAAGATGCAAAAACTTGATAAACATCACATGCAATCAAATAGTGACATGATATGGCCAATATCATTTTGCTCCTTTTGATCTCCATCTTCGGGGCGCCATGATCATCATCGTCACCGGCATGACACCATGATCTCCATCATCATGATTGCTACGTCTTGAGCTTGCGTTGGTTTTCCTTGAAGAGGAAAGGGTGATGCAGCACAGTAACGTAAGTATTTCCCTCAGTTTTTGAGAACCAAGGTATCAATCCCGTAGGAGGCTCCTCACAAGTCCCATGAACCTACACAAACAAACAAAGAACTCGCAACCAACGCGATAAAGGGGTTGTCAATCCCTTCACGGCCACTTGCGAAAGTGAGATCTGATAGAGATAATATGATAAGATAAATATATTTTTGGTATTTTATAATATAGATGCAGAAAATAAAAGTAGATAGGAAACTTATATGATAAAAGATAGACCCGGGGGCCATAGGTTTCACTAGAGGCTTCTCTCAAGATAGCATAAGTATTACGATGGGTGAACAAATTACTGTCGAGCAATTGATAGAAAAGCGAATAATTATGAGATTATCTAGGCATGATCATGTATATAGGCATCACGTTCGTAACAAGTAGACCGACTCCTGCCTGCATCTACTACTATTACTCCACACATCGACCGCTATCCAGCATGCATCTAGAGTATTAAGTTCATAAGAACAAAGTAACGCATTAAGAAAGATGACATGATGCAGAGGGATAAACTCAAGCAATATGATATAAACCCCATCTTTTTATCCTCGATGACAACAATACAATACGTGCCTTGCAACCCTTTCTGTCACTGGGTAAGGACACCGCAAGATTGAACCCAAAGCTAAGCACTTCTCCCATGGCAAGAAAGATCAATCTAGTAGGCCAAACCAAATCGATAATTCAAAGAGACTTGCAAAGATAACTCAATCATACATAAAAGAATTCAGAGAAGATTCAAATATTATTCATAGATAAACTTGATCATAAACCCACAATTCATCGGATCTCAACAAACACACCGCAAAAAGAGATTACATCGAATAGATCTCCACAAGAGAGGGGGAGAACATTGTATTGAGATCCAAAAAGAGAGAAGAAGCCATCTAGCTAGTAACTATGGACCCGAAGCTCTATGGTAAACTACTCACAACTCATTGGAGGGGCTATGGTGTTGATGTAGAAGCCCTCCATGGTGGATTCCCCCTCCGGCCAAACGCTAGCGACGGCTCCAGGATGGGATCTCGCGGATACAGAAGGTTACGGTGGTGGAAATATTTCTTTGGTGGCTCCCTGGATGTTTTTGGGGTATGTAGGCTTATATAGGAGGAAGAAGTACGTCGGTGGCTGCCCGAGGGGCCCACGAGACAGGGGGGCACGCCCAGGAGGGGTGGGCGCGCCCTCCTATCTCGTGGCCGCCTCGGCTGCTTCTTGGCTTGCACTCCAAGTCCTCAAGATCACGTTCGTTACAAAAATCACGCTCCTGAAGGTTTCATTCTGTTTGGACTCCGTTTGATATTCCTTTTCTTCGAAATACTGAAATAGGCAAAAAAACAGCAATGCGGGCTGGGCCTCTGGTTAGTAGGTTAGTCCCAAAAATGATATAAATGTGTAAAATAAAGCCCATAGACATCCAAAATAGGTAATATAATAGCATGGAACAATCAATGATCTCCATGAAGTTGTCTCGCCAACTATTACTTCTACTGCTATGGCTAATGGTTTAGCAATGAAGTAAAGTAATTACATGGCGTTATTCAATGACACACAGGTCATACAATAAATTAAGACAACTCCTATGGCTCCTGCCGGTTGTCATACTCATCGACATGCAAGTCTTGATTCCTATTACAAAAACATGATCAATCTCATACATCCCATATATTTCATTCATCACATCCTTTTTGGCCATATCACATCACACGGCATATGCTGCAAAAACAAGTTAGACGTCCTCTAATTGTTGTTGCAAGTTTTTCACGTGGCTGCTATAGGTTTCTAGAAACAACCTTTCTTACCTACGCCAAAACCACACCGTGATATGCCAAATGCTATTTACCCTTCATAAGGACCCTTTTCATCGAATCTGATTCGACTAAAGTGGGAGAGATAGACACCGGCTAGCCACCTTATGCAACTAGTGCATGTCAGTCGGTGAAACCTGTCTCACGTAAGCATACGTGTAAGGTCGGTCCGGGCCACTTCATCCCACGATGCCGCCGAATCAAGATAAGACTAGTAGTGGCAAGTAAATTGACAAAATCGATGCCCACAACAACTTGTGTTGTACTCGTGCATAGAAACTACGCATAGACCTAGCTCATGATGCCACTGTTGGGGATCGTTGCAGAAATTAAAAAAATCTACGCATCACCAAGATCAATCTATGGAGAGACTAGCAACGAGAGAGAGGGGAGTGCATCTTCATACCCTTGAAGATCGTGAAACGGAAGCGTTGCAAGAACGCGGATGAAGGAGTCGTACTCGTAGCGATTCAGATCGTGGTGGATTTCGATCTAAGCGCCGAACAACGGCACCTTCGCGTTCAACACACGTGCAGCCCGGTGACGTCTCCTGCGCCTTGATCCAGCAAGGAGGAGGGAGAGGTTGAGGAAGATAGCTCCAGTAGCAGCACGACAGCGTCGTGGTGGTGGAGCAGCAGTTCTCCGACAGGGCTTCGCCAAGCTCACACGGAGGAGGAGAGGTGTTGGGGAGGGGGAGGGCTGCGCCTTGGATGTGCTGCTGCTGCCCTCCCTCCACCCTTCTATTTATAGGGAGAAGGGGAAAGGGGGCCGGCCCCTCTAGATGAGATCTAGAGGGGGGCGGCGGCCAAGGGGGAGGGGGCTTGCCCCCCAAGAAAGGGGGGTGAGGGAGTCCTGGATTAGGGGGTGTCCGGATGGCCGGACTATGACCTTTGGCCAGACTCCCGGACTATGAAGATACAAGATTGAAGACTTCATCCCGTGTCCGGATAGGACTTTCCTTGGCGTGGAAGGCAAGCTTGGCAATTCGATATGAAGATCTCCTCCCATTGTAACCGACTCTGTGTAACCCTAGCCCTCTCCTGTGTCTATATAAACCGGAGAGTTTTAGTCCGTTGGACGAACAACAATCATACCATAGGCTAGCTTCTAGGGTTTAGCCTCTCTGATCTCGCGGTAGATCAACTCTTGTACTACCCATATCATCAATATTAATCAAGCAGGAGTAGGGTTTTACCTCCATCGAGAGGGCCCGAACCTGGGTAAAAACATCGTGTCCCTTGTCTCCTGTTACCATCCGTCTAGACGCACAGTTCGGGACCCCCTACCCGAGATCCACCGGTTTTGACACCGACATTGGTGCTTTCATTGAGAGTTCCTCTGTGTCGTCACCTTTAGGCCCGATGGCTTCTTCGATCATCAACCACGACGCGGTCCAGGGTGAGACTTTTCTCCCCGGACAGATCTTCCTGTTCGGCGGCTTCGCACTACGGGCCAATTCACTTGGCCATCTAGAGAAGATCGAAAGATACGCCCCTGGCCATCAGGTCAGATTTGGAAGCTTAAACTACACGGCGGACATCCGCGGGGACTTGATCTTCGACAGATTCAAGCCACGGCCGAGCACACCGCACTGTCACGATGGGCATGATCTAGCTCTACCGCCGGACAGCGCCCAGAGCGCCGCTCAGGTGTCCGCTCCGACCCTTAGCTCGGAGCCGACCGCGCCAGTAGGGGACGGACGGTTGGACACCGCCCCTGGAGCCGCAATCTCTACGGCGATCGAGCCGAATACCAGCCTAGTCCTTTGTGAGGCATGTGACTCCAAGGTGCCGGACTCCTTCCCGGACTCCGGATCTTCCGCACCCCTTTCGATCGAACCCAATTGGGCTCCAATCATGGAGTTCACTGCCGCGGACGTCTTTCAGCACTCGCCCTTTGGCGACATCCTGAATTCATTAAAGTCTCTCTCTTTGTCAGGAGAGCCCTGGCCAAACTATGGTCAGCATGGTTGGGATGCGGACGACGAAGAAATTCGAAACCCACCCACCACCCACTTCGTAGCCACTGTCGACGATTTAACCGACATGCTCGACTTCGACTCCGAAGACATCGACGGTATGGACGCCGATGAAGGAGACGACCAAGAACCAGCACCTATACGGCACTGGAAAGCCACCTCGTCATATGACATATACATGGTGGACACCCCAAAAGCAGGGAATGGCAATGAAAAAATGGAGGGTGACCCCTCCAAGAAGCAACCTAAGCGCCGACGTCAGCGGCGCCGCTCTAAATCCCGCCAAAGCAAAAACGGCGAGTCCGATACTAGAGACAACAACACTACGGACAGTGCCGAAGACAGCCCCCTCCAGCAGGATTGAGCGCAGGAGGACGGAGAAGCCATCCCTCATGAGAGAGCGACAGACAGGGAGGTCGAGGACGACAATTATATGCCTCCCTCCGAAGACGAGGCAAGCCTCGACGACGATGAATTTGTCGTGCCAGAGGATCCCGTCGAACAAGAGCATTTCAAACGCAGGCTTATGTCCATGGCAAGCAGCCTCAAGAAAAAACAGCAACAACTTAGAGCTGACCAAGATTTGCTAGCCGACAGATGGACTGAAGTCCTGGCGGCTAAAGAGTATAAACTTGAACGCCCCTCCAAGAGCTACCCAAAGCGCAGGCTGCTACCCCAACTAGAGGAGGAAGCAACTAAACCTACATCACCAGCGTATGATGCGGCCGATCGGCCACCCCGTGGCCGCGACAAAGAGGCCTTACAGCCCTCAACTCAAGCCGCACCCTGACGCCGCTCAAAGAATACAAGAGCACGGGGAAACATACCAGACATGCAAGACATATTGGAGGATAAGGAAAGGCAAACAAGATCGATCTACGGATCGCGTGGGCGCCCCACGTCACGTGACGATAACCGTCACACCAGATATGACAAATACGGCTAGGCCGAACACAACAGACAAAGCTCGACCGAGCTACGTCGCGATATAGCCAAGTACAGGGGCGCCGCACACCCACTATGCTGCATAGACGAAGTAATGGATCGTCAAATCCCCGAGGGTTTTAAACCCATAAACATCGAATCATACGATGGCACAACAGATCCTGCGGTATGGATCGAGGATTACCTCCTTCATATCCACATGGCCCGTGGTAATGATCTACACGCCATCAAATACCTCCCGCTCAAGCTTAAAGGACCAGCTCGGCATTGGCTCAACAGCCTGCCAGCAGAGTCAATTAGTTGCTGGGAGGACCTGGAATCCGCATTCTTTGACAACTTCCAGGGCACTTATGTGCGACCACTAGACGTCGATGACCTAAGCCACATAATTCAGCAGCCAGAGGAATCGGCTAGACAATTCTGGACACGGTTCCTAACCAAGAAAAATCAAATAGTCGACTGTCCGGACGCAGAGGCTCTTGCATCCTTCAGGCACAACATCCGAGACGAATGGCTTGCCCGGCACCTAGGACAGGAAAAGCCGAAATCTATGGCAGCCCTCACGACACTCATGACCCGCTTTTGCGCGAGAGAAGACAGCTCGCTAGCTCGTAGCAATAACATAACCAAGAGCCCTAGTAACTCAGTTACCAAGGACAACAATGGCAAGTTACGTCGTAACAAGCACAAGCGCCGCATTAACGGTGATAATACTGAGGATACGGCAGTTAATGCCGGATTCAGAGGCTCTAAACCCGGTTAGCGGAAGAAGCCATTCAAAAGAAACCCTCCGGGCCCATCCAGTTTAGACCGGATACTCGATTGCTTGTGCCAGATACACGGCACCCCCGAACAACCAGCCAATCACACCAACAGGGATTGTTGGGTGTTCAAGCAGGCAGGCAAGTTAAGTGCCGAAAACAGAGACAAGGGGCTGCATAGCGATGACGAGGAGGAGCCCCGGCCGCCGAACAACAGAGGACAGAAGGGCTTCCCCCCACAAGTGCGGACGGTGAACATGATATACGCAACCCATATCCCCAAAAGGGAGCGGAAGCGTGCTCTCAAGGAGGTCTATGCGTTGGAGCCATTCGCCCCAAAGTTCAACCCATGGTCCTCCTGCCTGATCACTTTTGACCGAAGGGACCACCCCACTAGCATTCGTCACGGCGGATTCGCCGCATTGGTCCTAGACCCAATCATTGACGGATTTCACCTCACTAGAGTCCTCATGGACGGCGGCAGCAGCCTGAACCTGCTTTATCAGGATACAGTGCGAAAAATGGGTATAGATCCCTCAAGGATTAAACCCACAAAGACGACCTTTAAAGGCGTCATACCAGGTGTAAAGGCCAGCTGTACAGGCTCAGTTACACTCGAAGTGGTCTTCGGATCCCCGGATAATTTCCGAAGCGAAGAGTTAATCTTCGACATAGTCCCATTCCGCAGTGGCTATCATGCCCTACTCGGACGAACCGCATTCGCAAAATTCAATGCGGTGCCGCACTACGCATATCTCAAGCTCAAGATGTCAGGCCCTTGCGGAGTCATGACGGTCAATGGAAACACCGAACGCTCTCTCCGGATAGAGGAGCACACGGCGGCCCTGGCGGCGGAAGTACAAAGTAGCCTCTCAAGGCAATTCTCCAATCCAGCTGTTAAACGTCCGGACAACGTCAAGCGCGCTCGAAGTAACCTACAACAAAATCGGCTGGCACGTTCCGAGCAAGCATAGCAGTGCGTCCCCAACCCCAGCCCTTGCCAGATGGCAATAGCAGTACCACGCGTACATAATTATGCTCTGGAAATACGATGGGCATAAGGGGAGGGGCACAACCATGGCACGCCCAGAATGCGGCTCAATCGCACTAGGGGCTCCCTATTCTTTCGTTTCTTTTTTTATATACTTTTAGGACCCAACTATTCGGAAGTCCTGTCCGGCAATACACTCGCCGAACACACAATGCAACAGCCAGGGAGACAACAAGCCACGTCAAATGTCCAGGTGGTCTCTATAACGAGCTAAATACCTGTTTTACTTAAAGTTTCGCAGCTTGCCCCGGGAGGGGGACATGTCAAATAATCCCATCTCTTACTTATCGCACTATTTGTATCGTTCTGCTTTCATAGCAGCCCCTTTTTAATAAACAATACATAGCTCTTATCTGTTATTGTATTCATTTATTCTTATACAAATATGTTCAGTCATGACATTATGCAACCGTACACTTTGGTACGGCCAATACACCAGGGGCTTAAGTACCCCATAATACGGTGTGGGAAGACCGGACACTCTCATGAGTGCGGCACCCCAAACTTATAGCACTATATGCATCGGCTCCGAATCATGTCTTGGGTCAATAGTTGGGTTTGCCCGGCTCCCATGTTTTGGTACCTTACGTTCCGCAATGTCGGCTAAGGTAGCGCTGGGAGAACTACTACGATTGTGCCCCAGTTGAGCTGGGTTAACACCTCAGTAGAGAAAGCTAAAACTGACCGTCATGATAGTGCGAGAGACCGGTCGCTGTTCGAGAGGTTTTTCGAGTCCCTAAAGACTTATGCCGCTTAGAGCGAGGAGCCGGATTTATCCGGCCTAGGCGCGGATAGCGCCCCGAACTTGGTCTTCCGAACACTAGGGGCTTCGCCGAAATTTAAAATTATAGAATTCTATGGCTAAGTGAGAGTGATAAAGCATTATAAGTCCGATGGCCTTGTTCGTTGTGCTGAGCGCCTCCCTAGATGGACCCAAGAATGGGAACAAGAGCGCTCAGGTTTATCCCGAACACCCCAGCACTCGTGGCATGGGGGTAGAAGCCGACGACTTGCATCTCTCAGATTTCATAAACGCCGCACAGAAGGTAATATTTTAAATTCAAAAAGCGTTGCTTAGCGCATATGAACAAGTTTTCAGCGCACAGGATAAACACGAGCGAGTTTACTCAAAAATTACATCCCTGGTACATTCATTCGCTACAAGACGGGCACCCTTCAGGACGCCCTCATAATACATCTCGGGCCTGCGATGCTCCTTCCCCTCCGGTAGCCCATCCTTCACCAGCTTCTCAGCATCCAGCTTGCCCCAGTGCACTTTAGCACGGGCAAAAGCCCTACGGGCGCCCTCGATACACACGGAACGCTTGATGACTTCAAGCCATGGACAGGCATCCACCAGCCGCCGCACCAGCCCAAAGTAGCTCAAAGGCATGACCTCACCAGACCACAGCCGGCCTATCAGGCCCTTCATAGCCTGTTCGGCTGCCTTATGAAGCTCGACCAGCTGCTTCAGCTGGTCGCTCAAGGGCACCGGGTGTCCGGCCTCAGCATACTGGGACCAGAACACTTTCTCCGTCGAGCTTCCTTCCTCGGCCCGGTAGAATGCGGCGGCATCAGATACACTGCGGGGCAGATCTGCGAACGCTCCTAGAGAGCTCCGGATGCGGGTAAGTAACAGGTAATTTACTTTCACGTGCTTGCTTTGCATAAAGAATGCCTTACCCGTCGCAATCCTTTTCATCGCCTCAATCTCTTGGAGGGCTTTTTGGGCTTCGGCCTTGGCAGACTTGTCACTTTCAAGTGCCGAGGCAAGCTCGGACTCTCGAGTCTTCGAGTCACGCTCTAAACTCTCATGTTTCTTCACGAGAGCACCGAGCTCTTGCCGCACTTCCGCCACCCGCGCCTCTTGTTTCTCTCGCTCGGTACGCTCCATGGCCGCATTGTCTTCGGCCTTGGACAGCTCTTCCTTCAGGGTCGCCACCTCAGTTGTGGCCCCTGTAATATTCACGTCGGTCCTGTCATTATCTGCAACCAGGTATTTATATATACATTTACATAAGGTACTACATACCTTCCTTGTCCTCGAGCTGCTTCTTGGCACGGCCGAGCTCGTTCTCGGATCGCTCGAGGCTCTGCTTCAATGCATTGACCTCCGCAGTCAGTGCGGCAGAGGTCAGCAGCGCAGCCTGCATTCCCATATTGACATATTTATGTTAGACTCCTGCGTATATCTTTTTTAGATCCCCAATCCGGCTTTTCTTTCCGAACACCAAACTGAGCATCAGGGGCTACTGTCTATGCGGTAACATTTTTATATGTTTTAAAAACATACCTCAAAGCCTGTTAGCAGGCTGGTACAGGCTTCTGTCAGCCCGCTCTTGGCGGACTGAACCTTCTGAATCACCGCACTCATAACGGTGCGGTGCTCCTCATCGATGGAGGCGCTGTTGAGCACCTCCAGCAAATTTTCCGGTGCCTCCGGTTGGACGGAGGCCGCCTGCGTCGTAGGCTTGCCCTTCTTGCGAAGGTGCCGCCTGCCAGACTCTGGAACCACTGAAGGTTCCGGAGCGGTGTCTGGCCCAGGGCCGGACTTAGATCCCTCTGGGGCTTCATCCCCTTTGGGCCTGGAGTCCGGGAGGTCGCCTTGCGGCGCCTCCAGGACCACCTCCTCCTGGTTTAGTCCCTTTTGGGACTCCACCTCGGCATCGTCCGTGGGGTGAGGGGAGGAGGCCATCGGGAGTGAAGCGCTATTCACATCCGACGAATCCAGGGAGCTGCTCGACGAATCGCCGAGCTGAGCCTTGGGCGGACTGCATGATTGAATTCGGCGTCAGAAGGTACCGTACAATAGAGGAGCGCCATAAGTTATTCTGGTATCCGGATACTTACGATTTTGCCAGGGGATTGACCTTGGATGGCCATTCCTCTCCGCCGTCTTCGGCGTCGGAGGCGTAGTCCGGTAAAAGGGTCTTCCCCTTCTTGGACCCTCCCGCCTCCCCAGTTGGGGCAGCCTTCCTTTTCTTTCCTCCCCCCGCTGGAGGGGGAGAGGCTTCTTATTCCTCCTCCTGGTCTTCAGAGGCGGAGGGCGCTTCGGGGTCGTCGGGCGATGAATCCGACACCACCAGGCGTCGGGAACTCTTTTGAGTCCCCGTGGCCTTCTTCTTGGCCTTCTTCTCCGGCACCACGTGAGGTGCCGGAACCAGCAGCTTCGTCAAGTAGGCGTCTGCTGGGCCTTCGGGCAAAGGGGCCGGACAGTCAAACTGTTCGGACGTCCTCTTCCAGTCCTGTCAAAGGAGCAGGAGTTTAGATCCTACATGAATTCAAACTATGAAAATCAAGTGTCCCGTGAAGGACCAAAAGCAAGCTTACTTCGGTGGCTTGGCGCTTGGCGCAGAATCCACGATCCTCGGTGACGGGAGGGGAGACCTCGGAGCTCTTGAATAGCACCTTCCAGGCGTCCTTGTGCTTGGTGTCAAAGAGCCTGGACAAGGTCTGGTGCTGAGCCGGGTCGAACTCCCACAAGTTGAAAGCACGTTGTTGACACGGGAGGATCCGGCGGAAGAGCATGACCTGGACTACATTGACAAGTTTAACCTTCTTCTTCACCAGGTCTCGGACGCAGGTTTGGAGTCCGGTCACCTCTTCCAGACTGCCCCACAACAGGCCCGTCTCTTTCCAAGATGTGAGCCATGTGGGGATGCCAGATCGGAATTCGGGGGCCGCTGCCCATTCAGGGTCACGCGGCTTGGTGATGTAGAACCACCCCGACTGCCACCCTTTGATGGTCTCTACGAAGGTGCCCTCGAGCCATGTAACGTTGGCTATCTTGCCCACCATGGCGCCCCCGCACTCCGCTTGACGGCCGCCCACGACCTTCGGCTTGACGCTGAAGATCTTCAGCCATAGGCCAAAGTGAGGCTGGATGCGGAGGAAGGCCTCACACACGACGATAAACGCTGAGATGTTGAGGATGAAGTTCGGGGCCAGATCGTGGAAGTCCAGGCCATAGTAGAACATTAGCCCCCGGACGAACGGGTGAAGAGGAAAGCCCAGTCCATGGAGGAAATGGGGGAGGAACACGACCCTCTCATGGGGCCCGGGGGTGGGGATGAGTTGCCCCTCATCTGGAAGCCGGTGCGCGATGTCGTCAGACAAGTATCCGGCCTTCCTCAACTTTTTGATGTGCCCCTCCGTGATAGTGGAGGCCATCCATCTACCTCCCGCTCCGGACATGATTGGAGAAGGTTGAGGTAGGAAGTGCGGACTTGGGCGCTAGAGCTCGAGTGCGCAGGAGTGGATAAGCAAAGGAGGAAGAAGGTGTAAATGGAAAGGGTGGATCCTTATCCCCTTATATGGGCGATCGAAACTATGAGCCCCCACCAGCCTAGTAAAACTCGCTTATCTCCCAAGCGCCGCGATTAATGGCGTGGTTGGGTTACCCACACCCGTATTGATGAGAATCCCGGAATAAGGGGACACGATCTCTGCTTTGACAAGACGTGCCAAGGAAATCGCCTCGCTAAACACACTGAGGTGGGACAGTAAAACGCTTCGAATAAAGGCTTGGCTGTGGCATGATGTCACACTATGGAATACGTCAGCGGATTAGATTTGTACGATATTATTCTCTCTACGGTGGAATGTGGAAACTATTTTGCAGAGCCGGACACTATCCTTGTGTTCAACATCTTCTATGAAGTATTCGGAGGAGGAACCCGCCTTGCAATGCCAAAGACAATTTGCGCGCCGGACTCGTCGTCATTGAAGCCTGGTTCAGGGGCTACTGAGGGAGTCTTGGATTAGGGGGTGTCCGGATGGCCGGACTATGACCTTTGGCCGGACTCCCGGACTATGAAGATACAAGATTGAAGACTTCGTCCCGTGTCTGGATAGGACTTTCCTTGGCGTGGAAGGCAAGCTTGGCGATTCGATATGAAGATCTCCTCCCATTATAACCGACTCTGTGTAACCCTAGCCCTCTCCGGTGTCTATATAAACCGGAGAGTTTTAGTCCGTAGGACGAATAACAATCATACCATAGGCTAGCTTCTAGGGTTTAGCCTCTCTGATCTCGTGGTAGATCAACTCTTGTACTACCCATATCATCAATATTAATCAAGCAGGAGTAGGGTTTTACCTCCATTGAGAGGGCCCGAACCTGGGTAAAAACATCGTGTCCCTTGTCTCCTTTTACCATCCGCCTAGACGCACAGTTCGGGACCCCCTACCCGAGATCCGCCGGTTTTGACACCAACAGGGGGCTTAGGGTTCCTCCCCAACCCTAGGCGCATGGGCCCTAGGGGGAGATGGTGCCCAGCCCACTTAGGGGCTGGTTCCCTTCCACATACAGCCCATAAGGCCCTCCGGGGCAGGTGGACCCTCCCGGTGGACCCCCAGAACCCCTCCGGTGGTCCCGGTACAATACCGGTAAACCCCCGAATACTTCTGTTGACCGTATGACGACTTCCCATATATATATCTTCACCTCCAGACCATTCCTGAACTCCTCGTGACGTCCGGGATCTCATCCGGGACTTCGAACAACATTAGGTAATCACATACAAATCTTCCCTATAACCATAGTGTCATCGAACCTTAAGTGTGTAGACCCTATGGGTTCGGGAATCACGCAGACATGACCGAGACAGCTCTCCGGCCAATAACCAACAGCGGTATCTGTATACCCATGTTGGCTCCCACATGTTCCACGATGATCTCATCGGATGAACCATGATTTCGAGGATTCAAGCAATCCCGTATACAATTCCCTTTGTCAATCGGTACGTTACTTGCCCGAGATTCGATCATCGGTATCCCAATACCTCATTCAATCTCGTTACCGGCAAGTCACTTTACTTGTTGCGCAATGCATGATCCTATGACTAACTACTTAGTCACATTGAGCTCATTATGAAGATGCATTACCGAGTGGGCCCAGAGATACCTCTCCGTCATACGGAGTGACAAATCCCAGTCTCAATTCGTGCCAACCCAACAAACACTTTCGGAGATACCTGTAGTGCACCTTTATAGTCACCCAGTTACGTTGTGACATTTGGTACACCCAAAGCACTCATACGGTATCCGGGAGTTACACAATCTCATGGTCTAAGGAAATGATACTTGACATTAGAAAAGATTTAGCAAACGAACTACACGATCTTGTGCTATGCTTAGGATTGGGTCTTGCCCATCACATCATTCTCCTAATGATGTGATCCCGTTATCAATGACATCCAATGTCCATAGTCAGGAAACCATGACCAGCCGTTGATCAACGAGCTAGTCAACTAGAGGCTCACTAGGGACATGTTGTGGTCTACGTATTCACACATGTATTACGGTTTCCGGTCAATACAATTATAGCATGAATAGTAGACAATTATCATGAACAAGGAAATATAATAATAATCATTTTATTATTGCCTCTAGGGCATATTTCCAACAAGCTCCGCTGTATCCACCCCAACCGCCGCCTAGGGTGTCGGACCTCCGTATCTCCACCCAAGTGCCTTCCTGCCTTTGACTATGTTTCCATTCCACCCCAGATCTGGTAGATGCCCAGGTATACTTCACTATTTGTTGACGCCCTCCATGGAGTACACCATGCCCAACAAGTGTTCGGTCAAAATGCCATTGCCAAAAAAATTGATAATCTCTTTCTTTTTACTTTGAAGCAAACATGACGGATTCAGACGATGAGTACTTCTACATCGAGTTCATTGAGTCATCTTTTTTGGATGAAGAGAGCGAATATGAGGATGAAATAGCGATGATGAGGGCGGTTATTGCAGACGTTGTGCCCGTGGAGGAACGTGTTCTCAACTACAAGTGTTCGACAAAGGGACATCGAGTGTTGAGTCGAAATAGGGCGTGGGGAATCTGTTGTTGGTTGATGACTACTTTGCCCCAAATGCGCTCTTCGATTCCTATTTCTGTCGTCGTTTTTGGATGCGGCGAAAGTGTTTGATCACATCTACCATGTTGTCCAGGCTATGATGATTACTTCACCCTCAAGAAGGAAGCTTGAAACGATTTGATTCTTTGGTTACCAAAAGTGCATTGCTGCATTTAGGATGTTTGTCTATCGCATAGTCATAGATTTGTGGGACAATTACCTCTAGGTGTCTGAAAGCACATGGCTCGAAGCCATGGTAACATTTGCTAATGCGGTTGTGAAGGTGTCTAGACCGGAGTACTTGAGAGAACCAACTCCCCGTAGACATACCAATGCTCATGGCAATTGGAGAAGCGGCCATGCTTGGATCCCTGGATTGCATGCACTACAAATGGAAGAACTAGACATATGCTCAACAAGGGGAATACCAAGGTCGTTGCAAAGAGTCTGTTGTCATTCTTGAAGCTATTTGCATCAGATGACCGGTGGATTTGACACACTTTGTTTGGTGTGTATGGGTCTCACAATGACATCAACATGCTGCAGCGGTTTTCATTATTTGCAAGGTTATATGCGGGCAAAGCTCCTAAGTGCAACTATACCATCAATGGTCATGGGTACAACATGGGGTGCTATCTTTGTGATAGTATCTATCCTCCGTGGACAACTTTCATCAAGACCATCTCCAAGACCTAAGTGTAAACAAAAAAATGTAACTTTGCCCCAAAAGAACAATCTACCTAGAAAGTATGTGGAGAGCGTATTTGGAGTGCTTCAAGTCTGCTTTACAGTTATTTGCGGACCTGCTAAACTAGCTATGGGATGCAGAGACATTGTAGAAGGTGATGACAACTTGTATGATCATGCACAACATGATTGTGAAGGACGAGGGTGATGGAGTTCGTCATGGTCTGGATTTTCAAAACATGGGTGGTCCTATCCAACTTCCATAGCAGAATTCGGCGACACTTGAGGATTTTACCCAAATGCATCATCGAATTTGACCTCAAGGAATTCATGAGCAGTTGCAGAATGATCTCGTGAGCATCTTTAGATGTTTCATATGGACAACTAGAACATGTGTCCGATTATGTTGAATTCAAACTTGAAGTATTTTATGTTTATGTTGTAAGATTTTTATTAAGCATTTTTGCATCAAAATATTTACCTTTCATTTGCTTAAGAATTGTGTTTTTTTATCTTCGATTGTTTTGAGTAGTTCGGTTCTAGAAAAAAAAACTAAAAACGGGCATTTGGTGTATGTGGTAGGATAATGACCGCCCCTACTCCGGTCCGCAGATATATACTCGGTCGTATCAGTTTTCGTGGACCGCGTTAGAGTTGACCTAAGTAACGTCTCGGTTACTAGAATGAAATTCAGGAAACAACACGATGGAACAACATCTCAAGCTCAAAACGTACAAAGTGCAGCAGAGCTGACGCGAAACCAGTTCGGGAACAAAGTGTGGCCTAGTGTTACATGATCCTCCTAGGGCAATGACCAATGCATAGTCCTAGGATGATGCCATGTAGGATCGAATGTCATGAGAAAATAGGTTCAGATGGGGAAGCGGGATTCTCTACAGGAGGCGAGTGCTTGGGTAGAAAAAATGTGGTTCGATGTAGAAATATAAAAAAGTTGGAGTAGGATAGTAGAGATGCATGTGTACTAGAATCTCTATTTTCTATTACTTGATGAGACCCGGTAGTGGTAGCTTGCGTTAGGGAGACAAAACCAACATAGATGTCTCAAACTACTTTCTCTCATCAGGCATCTGTATTCATACGTCATCATGGTGGTGGAGATTTTGCTCTAATCAATTGTGCGGTGTGTGACTTTTGGTCTAGTTTTCCTTTTAAAGCGGGTCATTTTGTTTTTGTTTTTTCTCTCTTGCACGTTAAAAGAAAAATCATCTTATTCATGATCGGCCCTAACAAGTGACAACGACGCCGGAGAGACAAAGCATGCAAACTAGAACGAGGGTGCTTTATTGTGCACAAGCGAACAATCAGTCAAGGAGGTCAGCACAAGCGTGCACCGTTACTATTATCCAGGGGGCACACCAGGCTGCCGGAGAGCACGACCCCGATGCGGCGAGGAGGAACGCCGGCCGGCTTCATTAGACCTTCCATCCGACAGCGGCGGCGATGGCGTCCTTGGCCAACTTGAACACGTACCACAGCAAGTCGACGAAGCCGCCACCGAACCCTCCGGCGCTCAGTTTTACGCCACCGGCATACGGCGACGGAGCCTCGGCCGGCGCCTGCAGCCACGGCGACGACGCCTCGAGGCCGGACCCCCGCTCCCCCTCCTCTTGTATCACGCGGCCGGCGTGCGCCAGCGCGGCGGCGGCGCAGAGGACGAGCGCGGCGAGCAGGACGGCGCGTGCCATCGCCATTTTTCTTCGACCGACGCCTTTGTACTAGGCTGCGCGCGTTCGGTTGGTTGGCTCAGACCTTCGTGAGACCACGTAGGGGGTGTGTGGAGCTGCAAGACGGGATTAAACCGATTTTATACGCGGGTTGAGAATGAGATGAAACCGATCAAGCCATGCGTAAGTGCTTTTAATTAGCGCTGAATTGACCCGTGCGGTACTCGTTTGGCACTGAACAAGCGTTTCAACGCTTGGATCAATAAACCCAAGCACGCGTCCATCGGTTTGCAAACTCAAAAAGGGGAGAGGATGGACAATTAACGGTGGGATCTGCAACTGAAAAAACAGTGGGATCTGATGTAGGGAAATGAGTTCTTGGGGACACGGATAGCTCAACGGGCGGTGGTGGATGCTGTTCCCGCATTCGCGGGACACCCGATGTTCCCTCGTTGGTTCGGAGGTACGTAGTTGATGGATGCAGTTCAGTGGCTGCCTGATTGGTGCTCACGGCTGCTGGCACACGTGATGAGTTCTCGTGGTAGGGGTAGGCTTTGGTGCCCTCTTTTCCTTCGGTATGATCGCTGCCGCATCACAACCGGGCAGATTCAGCAGCCACCGTGAGAAAGTGGGTAACGAAAAGAACACAGGTTTGGGAAGGACTGATGGGTCGATGATAGATCTTTCAAAATATCCCATTCGAGGTTATATAGTTGGAGCTTTGATCATCCCTCCAAAAAAAATGGAGCTTTGATCACAATATTTCCTTTTTTTTAAGACTTAAGGCCATATATTAACATGTCCTTACAAACGCACTCTTAAAGAAAAAGAAAAGACATACATCGAAAATCTTGGGGGTGCCGAAGTCTTTTTCCTTCTGCATCAACCGGCGAGGCGGAGTGAGCATAGTTTGATGCCGCATCTGGGCCTCCGCGGTGGAGCACACTTTTTGAAACCCGGGAGCTCATAGAAGCAGCGGGCGAAAAGTTGTCGATGCAGGCTAAGACAGGACGGCGGCCGCGGTCCATGAAGCAAATCGCCGCCCCAAAGACAAAAAAACATCAGTAAGGTTCAGTAAAACTTTTAAGGCAAAGAGAGCCAACCGAATCCAAATGGATCCACCGTAAACCTAAACCATCCGGTTCCAGAAGACCAACCCAGACATGGCTCCACACACCCTTTGTTGGCAAAACACACACCAACCGAATAGGGATAGGGTGGGAAGAACATTATTCCTACCCTGGGGCTACGTTGCCGCTTCACTGACCCAAACCAAACACGAAGACTCTCTAAAGAAAGGCTGGAAAAAAAATCATCCATGCCGTTGTACGACGTGTCTGGGTTGATGTCAAGCTCGCTGCCATCTAGGACCGTGCACATATGTCCTCTTCTCTAATGATCTAGCCAAGTCGAACCACCAATGAGGATCTCCACGTTTTTTTAAATAAAAGGTAGATCCTATTCTACCTTATGCATTTCAAAACAGGCCACAGCCTGGTGACCGAAAGGTCAGTTACATGAAACTTATGTTACGCACCATGGTGCAGAGGCCATAAGTTGCCTTGGAAAGAAAAACAAAGGGGTGGGGTGTTAGAAGAAATTACATGGCATCTGTTAAGTACCTATGCTAGGAACTAAGCTGATGCACCCAGAAAACTAGAGACTCTTTATCCCTCATGCGCATAGCCCTGTTCATCCAAAGGGATAAGAGTTGGACTGCATATTATCTGGTGTAAGAAGGTGACCAGCGCTTGAGATGGAAAACCCTGCCATTTCTGGCGTGCCATAACGTGACAACACATGCAGCAAAAAGAACATGCACTTCCCTGGTAGAAGGCCAACAGAAATGTAGTTGTTGCACAAACTCCAGAATGTCCGGGAAGCAGGAGGCATGACTGGCCATACTCAACATGCTCCAAACTGCATTGGCCGGTGCGCAACGCAGAAGTATGTGACTGATGGATTCAGTGGCCGGGCAGATATCGCAGTCAGGATGAGAAGCAACAGAAAACCACCTCTTCCTTGTCATATTGTCCCGTGTGTTGAGTTGCCCCCAAAAAGCGAGCCAGAGAAAAATCAGATCTTTGAGAGGGATGATAGGATCTCAGATCCAATGCGCGAACGTGCAAGACACACCTCTGAAATTTAGCAACCCATAGATATACGTAGTACTGACCTCTCGGTTACAGATGGCGGTTCGACAGAGGTTTGGGTGTGCCGAAGTGGGCAGCACATCCAACAGGAAAGAATTGAGGCAATGCAGCTCCTGAACCGCTGATGTTGAGAGGTTAGGGTGCAACTGAACATCCCAGCGGCCATTATCAAACTGAGAGGCGAATGTGCAACTGCTATCTTTTGCATATGAGTACAGAACTGGCAAGACGAAACAAAGGCGGCCAACTCCTAGCCACTTGTCATGCCAGAATGAGATCATCTGTCCTTCACCGAGGGAGCAAAAGGTCGAGGCTGTAACCAGGGAGATGCATTCCTTGAAGCCCTTCCAAATAGTGGTGTCTCTGTTGGCTGAGCCATGTGGAGTGCGAGTAGAGCAGTATTGATGCGCAAACCACTGATAGCAGGGGACAACGGAGTTTTGTAAAACCCTGGCGGTGAACTTGCATAACAGCGCATGATTGTGTGCTGCGAGGTTCCGAACTCCCAGCCCACCGTCGTCTCTAGGCATAGAAACATATTCCCATGCAACCAAACATTGACCACCCTTGACAGAGTTCTTGCCTTGCCAGAAGAAAGCATGGAGCTAACTTTCGAGTTTTGCAATAGATTCCTTGGGCCATGGAAAGCAAGTCATGTAATAACTTGGAATGCTAGCAAGTACTGAGTTGATCAAAGTGAGGCCCCCCCCCCACGACAGAAAAGCAGCAAGCCATCCGGATAGTCTTCTGTCAACCCTATGAATGACTGGCAGAAGCATACCATGCTTGATTTTGTGAAGAGAAAGCGGAAGCCCTAGATATGAGCATGGAAAGGACGAAACTAGGCATCCAAACAAAGCGACAATCTCATTTGTAGTGTCCAAGTTAATGCAAATAGGGATCAACATACTATTGTGGTAATTGATTTGCAACCCCAAGAAGGCAGAGAAGGCCACTAGAATCTGCTTGATAATTGTAGCTTGTTGGGTATTTCCTTGGAAGAGGATCAAGGTATCATCCGCATACTATAGAACTGGAAACATGCGATCCGTGCCCAGAGGCCACCACCGGCTTCACCAACATCGGTGTCGCACACCACCTGGTGAAGGCCGCCGCTCGAGCACACATCTCCTTCGCTGCCCCGCAACAACCCTCCACTAGTAGAAAAAGGGTCTAATGTGAAACTCATTAGTGCCGGTTCCAATGGCCAGGCGGGCGGCGCTCATTAGTACCGGTTCATGGCAAACCTTTAGTACCGGTTCGTGCCACGAACCGGTACTAAAGAGGTGGTGGCCTTTAGTACTGGTTGGTGGCTCCAACCGGTACTAAAGGGGGGGTCTTTAGTACCGGTTGGAGCCACCAACCGGTACTAAAGGTGGTGGCCTTTAGTACGGGTTGGTGGC